>NC_056746.1:657507213-657684713 GCF_019279795.1 Protopterus annectens
AATTGCGCATGATTAATCGGTTTACCGGTGGATGTTATCATTCCCCTATTCTTCCACTGCTGCTCATAAACATGCACTGTACAGACAACATACTGACTATCGGGACATATGTCCACACATCAGTTTTTCGCCACAGTACAAGCACGTGTTAAAGCTATCTATTCTGCTGCTTGAGCAGACACGTTATGCTGCAGGGGTTGGGCGTCTACAATCTCATTATCAATAACTACTGCATAACCTACTTGATTCGTTCCTGTAGGACTCTGTCTACATGATCCGTACACCTCTGCATCATCTAAGGGTATATCAGTGATATATCATGTCTGTGTGTAGTTATTTCATCCATTTCGTATAGGCAACTGTGTGGTGTGCCATACACAGGTGTCGGACGTGACGTTGATAGGTTTAATGTTGTACAACGTTCAATCACCATATGAGGTTGACTCAGTGGTATGGTCAAACAAGACAAATGTCTAGCACGGGTCAGGAATGCTATCTTCTCTTGCAGCAGAATGATCGCAACTGCATGAGACATTCTCACAGTGAGAGGGTGCTATAATAACATTAAGGCCGGGGCCTGTACTGCCATGGGTGCTACAACAACTGCCTGTACACAATGTGGCACTGACCATGCCACAGTGTCCAACTGCAATGAGTAGTAAGCTATGTAGCGTTGCTTACTTCCATGCTGTTGCATCAAGACTGACGTCATATATCTCCGCTTACAATCTACAGTCTGACAACATGTGTTATGATTATTCGGGAGACCTAATACAGATGTTGAAGCTATCAATCGTTTTAGTCTGCAGAAAGTTATTTCTGCTACTGTAATCCAGTGTAGTATGTGTTGTGCTGCCATAGGTGTATTAAAGATTAAGGCAGACAATACAGCGGATTCCAAAGCATTGTTTGGTAACCAGCTTTGACAAATGTTAGTCGGCCCAGACAGGACATCATTCCCTTCTTGGTAGTTGGCTTGGGTGCTTGTGAAATTGCTACCTTCCTATCATCATGTAATGTTCTACCCTACTTGGATAACACATATCCCAGGTACTTGACCTGTATTCTCTGTAGTTGCAATTTATGGTTGCTTAATTTATGTCCCTGTTCTGCTGAATATCTCAATAATGCTATTGTATCTTCCATACATTGCTGCTGGGTAGGGGCCGCAAGCAGAATATCATCCACATAAAGTAGAACTTGACTGGCCCCGGGTGGAGTAAACACCGGAATGTAGCTAGCCATCTCCTGTGGGAATATCGTTGTACTTTCACAGTATCCCTGCAATAGCCGGGTATGGCTGTATCTGTTACCCTGAATGTAAATGCAAAGCAATACGGACTATCTGGATGTATAGGTATTGCAAAGGAAGCATAGCTTGTATGTACCACGGTAAGATACTTCTGTGGCGTGTTCATAGCATTCAATATTGTGTGTGGGTCTGGCACCATCGGTACCCTAGGTATTATTACATGATTTACAGCTTGTAAATCCTGTACCATCCGCCATTCCCCTTTTGTTTTCCGATCAGAAGATACAAGGGTATTGCATGGTGAATAGCGATTACTTTGTAGATGGGGAATTCCCTCTGTGACTTTACAGATATCATCTGGTGTCCACGGTCTATACAGTATGGGGGTTGGGTCCTGGCCTTCCTGTCCTGCATGAGGGTTCGGTACTTCAATTAATTGACAGATATCCTCACTCTGTTCTACTGACTGTCTTCTTACTCGAGTGTCCCTAGGTATGTTACGAGTTCGGGATGTGGTTTCAATAGCTTCTGTTACATTTGGTCGTTGTGATACCTCTGTTGACACAGGATAACGTGTGGGGACTAGCCTGCCCTCCTGCTTCATATCCTGGATGTGGTACCGGAGGTGGTATGGGGGTGGGGGGGCTGTCGCTACTACTGTATTATGATCTTCTCTGTGTACGTATGATGCTTCGCATTTGTAGTGTTCTGTTCCCTTCGGTTCACTACCTCAATCCATCTATGTGCTTGACGGATACCCAATTGTCGCTGTTTTGTCGCCTGCACATCTTAGGGCTGCCACCTTTTCAAATGCACAATGTGGGACATTAGTGCTCGGGCGTGTAATTTGCCAGGAAAAAGCATACCCACGGCCAGTACATAGGACAGGATTTCACTTTTTGCCAGGAGAGCTACCAATTCTTGTAGCATTTCAGTTGCTTATTCTGTTTATTATGATATTTTGTTGTTCCAGATACAAAATTACTGTTTTATGCTACCATTTGAAAAGATATCTGGGAAATCTTTGTCCTGAGATATCAGGACATTTGCCATTTGTTCTGTTTGTTTGCAGGACACAACTGGCCAAAGGGGGACTGTCCCTCACAGGGTGGGACAGGTGGTTACCCTAGAACATGTGCATCACATTTTCAGAGATTACAATGTTTCAGTAACGATATTTTGTCTAATATACCATCAATGTCATATTTATTACCCCATTTTGCTGAATATCTCACATTATGTGCTCTCTGCGATTGCATATACTTCACGTCACCCGTCAAACGCGGATCACATGATCTGTTTGTTCACTAATCCCCATATCCTCTACACGACTGTTACGTACCCTTCTCTCGTAGCACGTGGTATCTCCTTCCCTGTATCCACTGTAGTGTCTACAATGACTATTTACTCTGCTCTGTGTTCCCCTGACCTATGTCCAGATTTAACACTATTTGGATTGGTCTTCGACCCGCTATCACGACTGTTAACAGAAACACAATGTAGTCTGGTCCCTGATCTACAATAGACACAAAGAGGCAAACACTCCTTACCTGAGCCTCCTGTTTAAGACTGCACGTTTTCTTCTTGGGATCCAGTTTTCCGCTTTTCAGCCACAGATCAGACGGTAGACAGCCTCTTTACACACAACAATTCAGTCGGAGGTCTTTCATTCAAGAAGAACCATTTAGGCAAATTCTCCTGCGCAGATGTCTAACCACCCATGCACTCTGACCTGTAGCTTACCAAGGGAATTCCGGATAAGAAGGATCACAATGTCAAATAAGTTGTTAAAACCACACTGTAGTTATCAGTAGGCTTTTCTAAGTGACAGTCAATAACACAGGAGGCTCGGGTTCACAACGTTTTAGTAGTGTACACAGGCAGGCAAATTAATATACAGTCCAAGTGTGAGAGTTTTGTCTGACTCTATACAGTAAGCAATTTCTTTATATAGTGTTTACAATCAGCTTTTGCCCACCTTACTGACGTGGTCGGTCACAGGGCATTTCCATCACTATGGTCCACAATAGTCTATACATACGTGGGTGCTGAGGTCGTGCTTTTAAAATGTTTTCCCATGAGAATAACACAGCCTTGCAAGGCACCTGGTCAATTACAGTGTCCTTCTGTGATTGTAGCTGTTTCAAGGACCCTGGACTGGTTCGGTACAGTAGTCAGTTCATTTCTTAATACGTTGCTTTGTCTCTCTGGTAAGGAGTTGTACTCTTATCTTCGATAGAGCTCACAAGGCCATCCTCCTCAGGGTAGGGGTGATGTTATGCATGTACATACATTTATTTTCTGTCACCCAGCAGATAATTAATGCTGAGAGACATTAGCCTGCTGTACTGGTTACTGCCAGGGTCAGAATTCCATCACACTACAGCTTAGCTTCACCAATTACATGCATGATCAGTTCTACTGCCATATTGTACGGTACAATTCAATGCATTATATAGTATTTCGAGTCTAAACTGGCACTTCATATGTGTTTCTATATATTTTTGAACAACATCCATCCGCCATATGCATGTTGTTCCGTCCTTTACCTTGACCGTGTGTATTTGGCGTCCGGCAACGCTACTCTCCACATGTGATGTCCCACCTTCCCTTGTTTGCCTTTAGCACCCTGTTAGGACGCCCTGTTTGGTAGGCACGTGTTCCGCTATATGTGTTCGACTTCTCTGCATAGCTAATCATCGATGCGGTGGTTCAACAACCCGACTTGTCCACATGTGTACAGTTATGTGCACCGTGTCGTATGCAAACCTATATGGTTTGGACGGGTACATACCACATGCGGGATGTACACATTCTGCAGACACATTCACATGCAGCCATTTCCATATCTGTACCTGAGGTGGGTTGGTGACATGTGGGGTACGTATTTGCCCGCGTGGCACTGCCTAACACAAACATCTTACCACATTTCAGGTATGCACATTGTGTGTAGGTGTATAGCTGCACACGGATGCTAGCAGGTTTGGGTGCACAGGTGTACATGGGTGGGACTTACATGCTACAATGAGGCTATTGTGTATTACATCTGAATGCATGGGTTCTGCTTCTGGATATTACACTTCAACATACGCCATCCAGTGTATGCGACAGAGACGTTGCTGGGTGTGGGATATGTTGCTATGCACATGTTTGCCTGTGTTTAAGGTATCTTGGTTCCTTCCTGTTGTCATGTCAACACAGCTACCCGGCTATGTACTCTCACTACTGCTTGTGACCATTATGGTTGGCACCTTTTCCAATGCCCATAGTGGGACATGTTTTGTGGGAACATCGGATTTTGCAGGACAACACATACCCACAGTAAGTGGAGTTGACAGGACTTTACTTGTTTGCCATAATATACGCTTATTCTGTTAGCATTTGGGTTCCTTATTCAGTTTCTTATGCCATGTATGTGTTTCATATACAAATTATATGTTTTATGCTACTATTACATGTATATTGCGGAATATTTTGGCAGGAATCTCAGGTCATTTTCATTTTTCGATTTTGCAGGGACACAACTGTCCAATGAGGGACTATCCATGGCACATTGGGACAGCTGGTAACCCTGGTGACCATGCCCATGTCGCTACTGGGGTTGCCACCTTTTCCAGTTGCCAAGGTGGGATATTTCCGGGACTCACATCTGATTTTACAGGCCGACACATACACACGGTCACTATATGGCATAGAACTTCACTTGTTTGCCTAAATAAAAGCTTATTGTTGTGGCAGTTTGGTTGCTTATTCTGTTTCTTGTGACATTGAGATATTTCAGTTACAGAAATAACCAATTCATGCAACCATTACATTAAATACGGGATATCATTATGTCCTACCATCTTAGCACATTTGCCATTTTTAATAGTTTTTATCGGGACACAACTGCCCATAGAGGGACTGCCCCTCGCAAAGTGGGACAGGTGGTAACCTTAGTCGCTACTCCTATGTCGGTGCGGCACGCTGACATGCTGCGGTACACCTTCTATGAGTATAACCACTGACGGTGCATTGCGGGACATACGCGGTCTTATGCGTATCCTTTGCTCCTTGGACGGGTACACTTAAGCCTTCGTGGGTTGTATTTGCTTTTCCGTTTAGTTGGGACGGGTACTATGTTGCATACTCTACGTGCGTTTCATTCTGCACGGGCCCTGGCTGCTGCCATTACTATTATGGGCGGACCGTGGCAGTCAGCACATTAGGTTGCTCACCGCATGCCGGCTTAGCCACGCCTCCGGACGCATCCTACTTGGGCTCGCTCACGTACACTACGCACGTGTCTGTGGTTGCGGTGCACTCTCATTAATATGCATATGGCGCTACTACGCCGGCTATTCACTGCACAGCCGGCGCAGCCCTTACGCCGGCCTTGCGCCGAGCTTCATGAATCCCGGGGAAAGTTTAATACACATGCTCATTATTATGATCAACAAAATAATGGCTACTATAGCAATTAAAACTGTGATAATAGTTTTCCACCATCCCAAAAATAACCCATTTAAGCAATCACTCCAGTCACTGTTCCATGTCTTTCTAGCCTTTTCAGATACTAGTTGCATTCTACTTAAATGTTGCTTTATGGGTTTTGTCTAGTCTGGAATACAAGTACAGCACTCCTTGTTGACTAGAGCACAAAGACCCATTTGTTTCTGCTGCATTTATGTCATGACTGTAAATCTATGATTGATCTAATGTAGCAATACTGTTTTTTAATTCTCTCTTTTTTCTAACATTCCTTATTTTACCTTCAGGAAGTTCTTTAGTTAATCTTATTGATGGTACTACATACCCTACATAACAGATTCCTTCCCATTCCATACGGAGCCATTTATATGCTTTTGTACTGCAAATGTAGTATCCCCTAACTAATGTGATATTGCATTCACTGACCCCTAAAGATTTTGATCCTGCCTGTTGTATACATGCACTTTAATTTGGAACTGCACTTACTTTTATGTCTGGAACATCTGCCTTGTCTGTTTTACCACAACTCTATTCGTGACACTAATTTTTTAGAAAATCTTTTAGTTTACATTCCGTACTCTTTAAGACCAACAGTCTAATCAATTCCTTTACTTTGCTCTTTGGCTATTTCTTGGCATACTTCCTGCAGGTCTTTTATCCATTGTTGATGCTTTGCTTTTAACTTTAAAATACTGAACTGTCTCTGTAACTTGTACTTTTGAATCAGTCCTGCACTATTAGTGAACCCTCTTCTAGCCCACGTTGCCATATGTAGTCTCAAGAGAATTTATTGCATAAGCACTGTCACTGTAAATATTTACTGGATGTAAATGTTGAAAAACACATTTTACTGTTTTTAGCTCAGTCATTTGTGCTGACATGTATCCTGGTTACTTAACCATAATTGGTTTGTCTCCCTTTTGCAATGTTACTATTGCAAACCCAGTGCAGTACTTCCCATCCTTCCAGAAATGTGCACCATCCACATACACTGTAGGGATGTCTGACTAACCCCTTCAGTGATTTTGTTTATTTCACTGTTATTTAGCAATGTTTTGATTGTCAAATGTGGAGTTTGAACTATAACCCCAGAGAACATTGTCAAATAGTCTGTCTGTCTTATTCCCCAGTAAATGGCCAAAAAATAGTTTCATGCAAGGATCATTTTCCTGCCACAAAAAGTAACCTGTGTTAATGGAGTGTCCATTCCCTATGATGCCACTTATGGCCAAGATTGTAATAAAACACTAAAGTGTGTGCTTTCCTGCTGCTGCTTGCAAAACAAAAGAAAATGTACTGGTGGAAGCTATTAGCTCCGTTGCCTGTGCCAACTTCTGCTTTAACACTTTAAATGCCTTTTCCTCTGAGCGACTTCATTGTAGAGTCAACTCTTCTTTTTGATCTGCTTATGCAAATCCAAAACTGTTAAAGGCTTTGGCAATTGCAGAATGCCCCCACCCCTTCCTGACAAGGAGTCCTCCCGGTTAGTCTGATAACCTTCTCCTGCATCCTTTGCACTGTCTCCCAACTTTATTTCTTCAATTTATTTTTCATTTTCTACCTGAGAAATTGACTCTCTCTAATACAAACTATAATGTTCTAGAAACTCTATTGTTAGCTTTTAAACTATTTTATTACTTCTGTCACATATTTTACATACCTGTACTTAAGTAATCTCTTAGTCTCTCTATTCACCTTTTGTGAACTTCCTGAAATGATGATTTAAATGCCTTGTGTAGTTGTGATTTAAATTCCTTGTGTAATTTGAATGTACTTTTTTGTTATTATGTAGTAGATAGCGGAGCTTTTCTCCTCGGGCCTCCACTGAAAATGGACATGTATCCAGTTGGACTAGCCCGATTAACAAATGTAAAATAAAATAAATAAGTAAATAAAATAAACTGTTCCTAGAAATTTTACTTATTGTGACAAGAACTGTATTTTGTTTTTGTTTACTTTTAAACCTGCCTCTTGCAACGGTCTCAGAACTTTTTTCAGCTGTGATATGTATTTTTTCACAGTCTATGAGTGTATTAGAATGTAACATTGTCATCTTTACTCACACCCTGTAAGAATATCTCTATTTACTTATTTATTGGCATTTGTTTACCGGGAAAGTCCACTGGGCCAAGGAAGCTCATTTTCAGTGGAGGCCTGGGGAGAAAAGCTCCAGAAAGTGATAAATATACATAAAAATCATTTACAGATATTACAGAAACACAAACATTATTTATAGAAATTACAAAATATTAAAGAGAAAATCAAATACACAAAAATTATTTGCAGATATTACATCAAAGAGTTACCAAATTGCAAAGGATATTCATTAACTTAACCTAGGGTGAACTAGACCTGCTACAAACTTTCTGAGATAGAGACTGACTAACATCATGGTCACATTTATAATAATATGATATAAAGTTGAAAATAAATGTTAGGATGAGACAGTAGTATGCAGTAGAAGTGGAATAAGTCAATGAGGCCCAAAAATAAGATAGCCAGGGAGACAGTACGAGTGAACTAGTAAAGCTGGTTTGAGGGCAGAGGTAGTTTTTAAATAAAATAATAAAATAATAAGGGGAGAAGGGTAAGGAGAATAGAATAAGAAGATAAAGGAGAGAGATGGAAGAGGGGAAGGAAAAAGAGAGAAAGGGGGTATGTGAGGAAAGGCGAAGGGTAGTAGAGCTAGAAGAGGTATGAGTAGGGGTAATGAAAATCTCTACTACCGGATGACAAATGACAGGACTGCTTTGAAAACCCTGAGGTAATCTATTCATGACATACTGTTGATTTTCAAATACTTCCCACAGTCTGTTTTTGTTTCTGTCCACAAGGTCTGAAATATTGTCATGCAGTTTTGGTTAACACTCAGTTCACTTTGACCCTCAGTGTTATCATCCTGCAATGTTTGCTTTCCTTTTGACTTAAATACTCCTTTCTCTATCTGCCTATTTTTCCATTTTCTGTAGTATATACAGACTTGCTTGATATGTCCCAGTTTTACAAGGAAAACATGCAATTTATCTATCATCAGGGCTTCCCATTGCTAGAGGGGGTGATGCCACTCTCAGTATGTCCCTGTTCACACCTCCACCTGTCTACAATTATCCACATCCTACTGCACTTACTATTTTAAACCCATCTTCATCAGTACCAAGAAAAAAAAATGTTACACATAAAAATATGTTCATTGTCATGCTCTGCCTGTTCTAGAGTCCTGTCAGAAACTGTAATATTAAAATACTCTACTGACATGTCCATATCTTGTATGGAGCTGTTACACTTTGAACCATTAGCTGTTGTAATTTTTAACCCTTTAAATCCTAACATATTCCTATGTTAGTATGGAGCTGTTACACTTGTTAAATCCTGACAAAACTGTATTCATGTAATGTGACTGTTATTTCTAGTATACACTGCACAACATAAATGTGTATGGTTATACTTTTTTCCTAACTGGCCAAACCCAATATGTCTTTCTGAGCACTTTAGCTGTGTCAGCTGAACTGGAATTAATTTCATCTTTAACCCATAAATCTGCATGTTTTTGTTGTAACCAATTCTTTAAATTTTGTACATTTGCACAAAGTACAATTTCAAATTCAGTTTCAAAAACTTGCAGATTCTTACAACTGTCATCTGTCTGCACTACTGTACATTCTGTAGCATCCATCTGTATAGCAACTTCAGCTCTAGGCAAAATGTCTAAAACAGTTTGCATATACTTTCTAACCTGCATATCATGTTTCTTTAACACTTCCGTGTGTTTTTCACTAAGCTCTGTTAATAATTTGTTATCTCTGTTAAAAGCATTCCTCTGCAAGCAGTATGTTGTCTGAAACATTTCAGATGTCTCTACAACCTGTAAACCTTTAGCACGATTTAACACAGTTTTAAACAAAAACAAGGACATTTGTCTCCACAGTTCAAATGGAGTTTTACACTTTTGTACATACTGACCAAAACAATTAATTCATTTACACATATAAACTTTTTCACTTTTATTTATACCAAGTAATGCTGTATTACTTTTAACATCAGTACTGGCTTGTTTATACCGGGCGGCCGCGGTGGTGCAGTGGTTAGCATTGTCGCCTCACAGCAAGAGGTTCTTCGGTTCGATCCTTGGCTGGGGTGCCTTCTGTGCGGAGTCTGCATGTCCTCCCTGTGGTCGCGTGGGTTTCCTCCGGGTGCTCCGGTTTCCTCCCACATCCCAAAGACATGCTGCAGGTGGATTGGACACTCTAAATTGGCCCTAGGTATGCGTGTGAGTGTGCCTTCTGTGGAAGGTTGGGCGCCGGGCTGGCAACTCGACACCGTAAAACTCCACTGCCATTCAATGTGCGGACAGGTGATCCGCTGTGGCGACCCCTAACCGGGATAAAGCCGAAAGAAGAAGAAGAAGAAGACTGGCTTGTTTATACCACTGATGTAATAATGTCCACACTTTATCAGGAGTCTGGTTTAAGTCTATGGCCAGAAAATGTGTGCATCTAGCACTTGTGTCCTTGCTGGTATCCATGTTATTTTAGAAAGAGGCTTACCATCTTCAGAAATGGCGAAAAGGTGATCAGTCTGTAGGCTATAACTTCAAACTGGAAACACCCTCTCTGTCAAAAATGCTTGTGAACTTCTTAGACCAGATACAAAGAAGAAATCTCGCTTCACCCACTTGGAAATTCCTAACACTGCTGAGCTGTTCAAGACTGAGTGCATTGACATTGGTACCAACAAAACTTAACTAGTGCTTGTCATAGTACTTTTACAAATATTTAAAAGGGTCCAAATTAGGCCTAGCTCACCACTGTTAAATTGAAATTAACAGCATCATGTCACACTGACAAACTGTACAGCTGTATATTCATATAATGGCAGATTTATTGAAACCGGCCAAACAAGGAATACTGTTATATTCTAACATTATCTTTATAACACAGATATAATATTGTCAGACACACTGCACTTCCTCAGCTGACTCGGATTACAAAATGTTCACCTTTACAACCACATTTATAGTTTCAAAACTTTGTTCTTGATGAAAAAAAGAAGTTATGTACTTACCATAACGTTGCATGTGAGTTGTTTATCTCACCTTCATTCTTACAAATGGGTTCGGAGTCGATCCCTCGGCTCAGAGTCGGCCACTTTCACAAGCTCGAAGTTTTTGAGTAGCTCGAGGCCAAGTCCCTATCACATGATACTCTCTGCCTCACCTCAAATCTAGTTTGCTGATCCCAACATATACAATGAACATTACTCCAGCCGGAGTAGGAAATCCTACACAAATACCCACCAGACTGCAAATCTCTTACTCATTCTTCGAGAAGCCTGGAGGGGGTAGGTGGGAGGGGATGCAAGAATGAAGTTGAAAGGAACAACTCACATGGAATGTTATGGTAAGTACATAACTTCTTTATGTGAAGTTGTTCAATCTCGCTGTTCATTCTTACAAATGGGTAGCGTCCCAAGAACCATTCATCCTGGGTGGCTCACGGGAGTATATTCCTGAGGACAGTGGAACCAAAGGAAGCCCTGTCCCTGGAGGCCTTATCTACTTTGTAATGCATAATGAAGATATGTGGCTTTGACCAAGTGGCAGCTGCACATATTGTGTATAACGGCAGTCTAGCCGTATAAGCTGAAGAAGTAGAAACAGCTCTTGTGGAATGCGCCTTCATGTTATGTTCTAACAGCTGATTCACGGAAGAATATGTGAACTTTATACAATCAGTCAACCATTTGGAAAGAGTGATTTTTGACACCGGTAGCCCTTTCTTGGTATCAGAATGAGAGACAAAAAGTTGTTCTGATTTTCTAAATTCTTTTGTTCTATCCAAATAAAATCTGAGTTGTCTGTGAACATCAAGTTTATGCAACATATATTCCAACTTGCTGGAATGGTTACTGAAGAAAGTTTGGAGTTAAATAGTTTGATTTAGATTAGCCTCCGAACATACCATTGGAAGGAAGGTAGGGTTAGTCTGGAGCCACACTTTGTCAGGGTGAAAAATTAAATATGGGGGTTTGATAGATAAGGCCTCCAGTTCGGACACCCTACACGCTGATGTAATGGCCACCAAGAAAATGGTTTTCCAAGACAGGAATTTTAGTTGGCAGGAAGATGTAGGCTCAAATGGAGGAAGAATAATCCTAGATAGAACAAAATTTAGGTTCCAGGAAGTGAAAGGTTGTCTATCTGGTGGTCTGAGATGTATGGTTCCTTTTAAGAAGGCTCTACATAACCTGTGAAACATAAGATCACAGCCTTCCGATCCGAGGTGAAAATTTGAAATTGCAGCCAATTGAACACATATGGTAGCTGCCCCAGCACCTTCATTAAAAAGCTTAGTCAAGAACTTTAATATGCTAGCAACTGGGGCGATGTATGGGTCAATATCATTTTGAGAAGCCCAGAAAGCAAACCGCTTCCACTTGCTGGCGTATAACTTTCTGGTTGAAGCTTTATGTGAGGATACAAGGATATGCAGCATCTCCGAGGAAAGACTATGGGTCCTGGCTATGTTGGAAATTGGAGCAGCCAAGCTGTGAATCTGAGGGAGTGAAGTGAAGGATGAAGAGCCCCTGACAAATGTGTCAGCAGATCTGGAACTGGGTCCAGAATCCAGGGTTCCTCTAGCTGGTAGAGTTGAAGGAAGGGGAACCAAATCTGCTGAGGCCAATATGGGGCTATCAGAATTACAGTCCTCCCCAAGGCTTTGGCCTTCTGCAGAAATTTTTGAGTCAAGGGAATGGGTGGAAATGCATACAGGAGTCCAAGGGGTCAAACATATACGAGAGAATCCCTTGGGTTTTCCACTGGTGGGGGATTCAGGCAAAGCAGCTTCTGCATTTGACATTTATGGGGGATGCAAACAGGTTGCAGCAAGGTTGGTCCCATCTGAGGAAAATCATCTCCACTACATCGTCTTTGAGGGAACACTCGTGTGGCATCAGAATGGCTCTGCTTAGTTTGTCCGCGATCACGTTGGATTTCCCCAGGATGTGCATCACTATCAGAAAGCGCCCGGTGGATACAGCCCACTGCCAGACTCTTAAGGCCTCTCAACACAGGGGATAAGACTTGGTTCCCTCTTGCTTGTTGATATACCAGACTACTGACATGTTGTTGGTCTGAATAGCAATCGTTCCCAGAGGAAGAGAGTCTTGGAAGTACTGCAATGCCAAAAGTACTGCTCTCATCTCCAGGACATTGATGTGCAATTGTGACTCTGTCTCTGACCAGGTGTCTTGGGCTGTTCTTCCCTGAAAAAGCTCCCCCCACCCTATCAGAGAAGCATCTGTGGTCACTGTGGCCGATGGCGGGGGAAGAACAAATGGACAACCTACTGTTACATGGTGGCTGTTCAACCACCATTGAAGATCCTTTTTGCATGAATCTGTAATGATTATCAAGAATGGCATTGGAAGTTGCTGGTAAGACCACTGGGTGAAGAGTAACCACTGAAGTATTCTCATGTGCATGCGCCCTAGAGGAACTGCTATGAGAGTTGCTGCCATAGTACCTAGTAGTTTCAAAACTTGAGAGGCTGGTACTTTTTTGTGCGTCAGAATGTCTGATGCCTGTTGCCGAAGTGTGACTATTCTTTCCAGTGGCAGTTTTACCATGGTGGTGGTGGTGTCTAAATCTGCTCCAATAAAGGAAATACGCTGCAATGGTGACAACGCAGACTTGTCGAAATTTACAGTAATTCCTAACTGACAACACAGTTTTAGAGTGTGATCCCTTGACTGAACTAGTTGATGCCTGAAGGTGGCGGTGAGGAGCCAGTCATCCAGTTATGGTAACACTCGGAATACTAGACACCTCAGGTGAGCCGTAACCACTGCCATACATTTGGTAAACACTCTGGGGGCTGTTATGAGACCAAAGGGCAGTGCTCAGAACTGATAAAGACTGGCTCCCAGCCGGAAACACAAGTGATCTCTGGATGTTCTGGCCATTTTGATATAATAGTACGCGTCCTTGAGATCTATAGAGCACATACAATCGCCCGTTCCTAGAAATGGAAGAATCGACTAAAGCGTGACCATCCGGAACTTCTCCTTCTTTACAAAAATGTTGAGTTTGCTGAGGTCCAAGATGGGCCTTCAATCCCCTGTTTTCTTTGTACTAAAAAGAATCTGGAGTAGGTTCCGGATCCTACCTGGTATGCTGGGACTGGCTGGATTACTCTTTTTTTTCCAGCAACCTTTGAATCTCTATGGTTGCTTGATCCCTGAGACTGGGTGGAATGTCTGAGATTTTATTTCATATGGAGGGAGGTTCTGTGAAAGAAATGACAAATCCTCTGGTAATAATGATTTTTACCCAAGAATCTTTTGTAATTTTTAGCCAAGTGTCTGGATACAAAGACAAGCAACCCTTGACTGCCTCCAGAGTAGGACAGTCGGGCCTCCTTTCAGGAGCACTGGTAGGGCTTGCCAAAGAACTTATCCCTGTTGCTCTGGTTTTGCAGACCCCCTCTGTCACCTGGGCGGTATCTTCCATTATTGCCCCCTCCTCTGCCCCTGGAGGGGGTTCACTGCATGTGTTCTGAAAGGCTCCTTGGGACTTGCAGAACCACATTTTTCTTCCCTTTTGCCCTTTGGGGTAAGGTCTAGTAGGGGTGGAAAAATGGACTTCTACGGCAGATAGAGTCTTTCCATCTTGTCTACACCTAGTGACTTGACTTGACTTTAGGCCCGAAAAGGGATGAGCCATCAAATGGGGAATTAACAAAGGAAGACTTGAAAGCTTCCACAAAGGAGCATAAGTGCATCCAGGAATGTCTCCGAAGAGCTATTCCTGAACCCGCTGCCCAACTCGTGCTATCAGCTGCATAAGAAATGAGACGCATGGACGAGTTAACTATAGAATTAAAGGTATTGAGCTGGGATGTCACCTTATCTGGAACACCCTCAGCTGTAATACTCTGTAGAGTATCTCCAAGCTCTTTAAGGATATACCTCTGAAGTCTGGTAAAATATGTCAAATAGTTGAGCGATCGCATAGCAAAAGTCGCTGAACTAAAAATGCATTTCCCATATCTGTCCATAATCCTGGAATCTCTATTAGGAGAATGGACAGTAGAAGAGGTTTCAGACATCTTTTTCTTAGTGGCAGCCGCCATCACCATGGCATCAACTAGCACTCCTTTGGTAAGAAACATTTTGTCCTGTGGCGAAGTAATAAACTTGCTGGGCCTCCGAGGGACAGGTCAGGAGACTCCCACGCCCTTCGAGCAAATAAATCCATTAGTTCATTGAATGGTGGAATCAACCAGGAGATGGAGGGTTGAGACCCAAAGACCTTCAGAAGCACCAATTCATCATCAGTAGGGCTAATGGACTGCCAGCCACCCCTCTGTCTTTAGGATCTCTAGGATATCAGCAAAAGAGATATCCTCCAAGGGGGACCCTTCTGACTCCTCTAAGTCGGTGTCTGATGTGACAGACTCCTGCGGGGAGTCTAAATGCCTCCTCTTGCAAAGCTTCTTCCAGGGAACCTCATCAGCGGGAGCTTCTGGTGAGGTCTCAGTAGAACATGGGTCACCCAATAGGACTACCTGAGGCTCTGGGTCTCAACGCTTTAAAGGGACCTGTGATGCAGAGGTAGAAAGCGTCACTTTCAGGTATGAGGATGTAAGCCCTAATGAAGTGAGTGTCTTAGAAGATATAACTCTTCTCATGGCATCAGAGGCTCTACTGCTCTGATGTGAGGAAGCAGCCAGTTCCGAAGAAGATGGTAACTTTCCCAGCACTGAAACAGTGGGCTCTGACCCAGAGGAAGGAGCCGAGCTCATCCGTGCCGAAGCTCCGAGCGGAAGGGTCAGAACTGACCCATTGGTTCGACTCTCCCCCCCCCCGGACCCGACAGTGTCAGTTCCCAGACTCCTCGAACAGCATCGAAGTAATCTGAGTGGACGGAGCTGATGGCACTGGAACAGGCCTCGGCTCCGAGGGTTCCACAATCATCAGTTCTACCTCCTCTGGCTCCGAAGGCCCTTCTCAGCTTGGAGGAGGAGCAGACACAGTAGGTAAGGAAGTCTTCGACTCAGAGACGGGTTGAGCCAGAGCCAACAACAATTTGGCTGATGCTGGATTCTGGAGGAGCCTCTGCACCACTCGGTCCACATCCACATCAGAGAGGCTCCTCGAAGAACGAGTCGAAGGGATAGACGAAGCCACCGACTGAAAATTGGTGATTTAAAACTTTCAGAGACAGGCTCCAATACCGGGGACCAGCTCCGAAAAACAAGCTTGGTGCTCGGTTCCGAGGACTGTGGAACCAGCGACTGCACCTTCACAGCCAATTTTGGAGCAAAAGACTTTGGCTCCAAAGAAGCTTTTGAAGATTTAAACCCCTTCAAAGATTTAGAAGTCTGGTCAGCCTTATCAAGAGCATCCTGAAAATCAGGTTTCACAACCCCTATCCACTAACTTTCTCCTACGTTCTAACAAGACTCTGCTGCTGAACGAATGACAAATGGTGCAGTCCTTCTGCAGCTGGACTGCACCCAGACAATAAACACAGGAAAAATGTGAATCAGTAATTGACATTTTTTGTCCACATTTAGGGCATTTCTTAAACCCTGACTTCTGTCTCTCTTTTTCCTTATGATCAGCCATAATTCAAAGAAATAACCGAATATCTATATATAACTGCCTAGGCTAATACCAAACCCTAAGGTAAACAGTTAAAGATTCAAATGGTTAACTGCCTAGACAAACAAGCACCCTGGCTAGGCTAACACCGAACTCTAATATCTACAGAAAAAGATACCAACAGCTATAAAGAAAAACACTGGAGCACTAAGAAGAAACAGTTATAGACACTGTAAATGGGATTAGGGACCAATTAAAACGCGTCCAAAAAAGGCCTAAGAGCAGCCGCTCTATAAACGAAGATTGACCTCAAAAAGGGATAAAGAAAAGGACTAGCACTAGTCTACTGATAACCTGTGACAAAATACACACTTCTAAACAATTACTCTAGAAATATATAGACAAATTCTATAAAAGATGAAAAATACTGGCCCGAGCTCCACTCTCGACCTCCAATCTGTTGCAGCAGCAAACTAGATCTGAGGTGAGGCATAGAGCATCATGGGATATGGACTTGTCCTCGAGCTACTCAAAAATTTTGAGCTTGTGAATGCGGCCGACTCGGAGCCGAGGGATCGGCTCTGAACCCATTTGTAAGAATGAATGGTGAGACTGAACAACTTCACATCATTCTTTTCCCTGTATTGAAGCCTTCTTTGTCTGCAACATTATCTCTGTCTAGAGAAAACCAGTTCTCAGCAAGTCATAATGTGCTTTCACAAATGTTTTCATCGATAGGATAGTCTGTAACTTCTTCTGCTGTGCTAGCCATGCTCATCCAGAGAAAGTCAGTTCTCAGCATGCCAAAATGTTCTTTCATTGATAGGATAGTTGTAACTTTTTCTGTTGTGTTAGCCATTTCCCTTTAGCTTGAATATCTTTGTATATTCAGCTGTTTAGGATATCTCAACAAGCCCCAATTGTTAATGCCATATGTTGCAAAAACATTATTTTATTTTTGTTCCATACAAGCACATTCTGTTAAGCCAATGCATCACATGCAATTCTAAAAATATATAACACTGTTATTATGATTACCAAACCTCTGTTGCTATGAAGGAAAAACAACACTTTTGTTTTACAATATGTCAGGCAAGCATAATATTACAAGAAATAATAACTTGGTATTATTTCTTCCTGCATTTGTAGGCTCTGTATTTTTATACTATTCCTAAAAATATCACACAGTCAGTATGAGAGACAGTAGTTTTACCAATACACGCTGTTACTGTGAGAACAAATCACATACATGCCATTTCTATGAGGGAAAACCAGTTTTAATTTATATAATTCTATCGGTATCTACTTCATTCATTATCAATGACAAGGGCCTCTGGCTGACCAAATTTGCAAACAACTGCAAACAAAGTACAGTCATAGAGTCCCACCAAGATACTAATATCCTCCAAGAAGGGCTGACTCAGACAAATAGTTGGTGTCACAGCAATGCATAACAGTATTCTTTAGAAAGTCAACTAACTATGAAAACTACCTCGCTGATAATACATCCCTAAGAATAAGACCAGTAGTCAAGGATATGGGGACATATGTAGACAGTAACCTGGCATTTGGTCGTCATGTGGCTAAGATAGTAAGGAAATCATTCTAAGTTGTGCAACTTATAAAACAGATATGGTATCCAGGTCCAAGGAAGTCATCATTCTACTTGGCCCTCATTTAGACCAATTATTGAGTACAACATCCCCTTCAGTATGCACCTGGCCAAGCACATGATATAACTGAAACGTCTACAGAGGTCCCTCACATAAAGGATACAGGGCATAAACCTGAACTCTTATTCATCTTAGTTTCTTCGACCTCCTTTAGTGTGAGTAGTACATTCCAAAATGGAAAACAATGGTCCAAATGCAAAGAAGGTAGTTGGACAGAGTGGATAAGGGTAGATTTTGCACCCAGTCAGGAGGAAGGATGTGTACAGGTAAGTGGAAGGATATACAAATGATGCTCTTCAAACTTTTGGCTATGAAAGTTACAAAACAGGATGTCCTGAAGAGCCTATTACTGATAGCAGGAGGTATAGGAAGGGACCAAAGACGACATCATCAGGTGGCAACAATGAGATGGTGTAGCCAGGGGTACAATCTAAATTCTAGTAACAATAATTATTGACAGATTGTCGATTGAGATCATGCCTGTCTCATGGTTGGACTACTAGGATTAGGCACTAGCTAGAACTTAAAGGACAGATGACATAGGATAGACAAATCAAAACACATCTGGGCTCACAAGGGGGTGTGTTTGGTGGATTAACTTGCTCATAGTAGCCAGAACAGAGTAAGCCTTCGTAGTGCCACTTTTATCTAGGGCCTGTAAATATCTGATCAATAATTACAGGGTACAACAAGGATGGAATAGAAAACTGGGGAAAAGACTATTATGTGAAAAAAAATACTATGTGAAGCAATGGGAGCTGATCTGCCTTGCTGGTAAGCATGCCATGAAATGGAGAAAAAATTAAATGTTTGCCTGGGAGTGTCTATACAGATATTTTTATACACAGCACAAGCTATACCTAATACTTCCACAAATAAGCGAGTATTGCTGAAGTTGTAATAATGGACAATTAGGCTCTTGGGGGCACTTTTTTGAGCTCTTAGGGGTTATAAGGTCTGAAAAACTGCTTTAACCAGATACTTAAGAAAATAATGGGTAGGGATGACCTTCTCATCACAGATTTAATGTTGTTACATTGGGATGTTGACATCATACCTCTCAACTATACAGATTTTCAAAGAATGTCCAGATTTTTGCCTCAAATTTTTGTTTTTTTCATGGAATTGTGGTTTTCTGGCAAATTAGTAGCAAATCATTCAAGATAGAAATTACAAAATAATGACAGGCATTTGAGTTTCAGACGTCATACTCTTCAGAAAATGTATGCTAATGCTAAACCTGTTATTCTATCGACTTTCTAAGTTGTAAGAGTAATATTTAAAATTTGTCCCTACTTTTGGGCCTTTGTCCCACTTTTATTTATGGCTTTGTCCAAATTTCTTGCTCTAAGAGGTTGAGAGGTATGGACTTGACATTAAAGACCTAGAGGAAATGAAACTTTTAGTTATGTACTCACTATAACTTTAGATGTTTGGGATCCATCTCACCTACATTCTGTACTGATGGGCTCGGAGCCGATCCCTCGGCTCTGACTCGGCACGCTTATGCTATAGAGCGAGGCCTCTTATTGGCTGAGCTATCTTTATCCCAGGATGCACCACCACTAATCCCCCAGATCTTGTTTGTCTGCATTCATGCACACATGCACAACTTGTTTATATAACATTGTTAGATGTTTCAAGATGAAACAACAGGATTCGGACCTTCTGATATCCTCTGATCTCCAAGGAAGGGGGAAGGAGGGTGGGTTATTAGGAATGTAGGCGAGATGGATCCCAAACATCTAAAGTTATTATGAGTACATAACTAAAAGATGTTATGTGATCCTATCTCGCCTACATTCTGTACTGATGGGACAGCGTCCCTAGCACCTAAATCTCGGGTGGCTCATTGGAAAACACTCCTGAGCACTGTGGAACCAAATGAAGCTCGTCCTCTAGATGCCACATCCAATTTGTAGTGGGAAATAAAAGTGTGCGGGGAAGACCATGTAGCCACAGCACAAATGTCACTAATGGCAAGCTTAGAATGAAATGCTATCGAAGTAGCCATAGCCCTTGTAGAATGATCTTTGACAGAGGTGGTAAGCTCTTTGTTAGAATAAAAATAAGCTTGAGTAATACAGTCCCTGATCCATTTGGCAATAGTGACCTTTGTGACAGCTTTGCCCAATTTATTGTCTGCAAAGGATACAAACAACTGATCTGTTTTCCTTGTTTGTTTGGTCCTGTTTAAATAAAAACGTAACTGTCTGTGGACATCTAGTGTGTGGAATATGAACTCCGCTTTGTTAGAGTATTTTGGGAAAAAACTGGAAGCTCTAACGATTGTTGTAAGCAGAAACTAGAACAAACTTTAGGGACAAAGGAAGGATTTGGCCTGAGGGATACTCTGTCTTTGTGAAAAACCAAGTACGGGGGTTTTACTGACAAAGCCTGAAGCTCTGAAACTCTTCTGGCAGAAGTAATCGCCACCAGAAAGGCTGTCTTCCATGATAGAAACTTTAGATCACATGTAGCTGCCGGTTCAAAGGGGAAAGAAGTCAAGGCGCGTAACACTATAGCGAGATCCCATGGAGGTGCAGGATGAGAAATCGGAGGTCTTAATAGAGCAGCACCTTTCAAGAAGGTCTTACACAATCTGTTGCTCATTAAAGGTGGGTCTATGGATTCGTGAAAATTAGAAATTGCTGCCAATTGTAACTTGATGGTAGAAACTGAAGAGCCTTGATTGAAAAGAGAAGTCAAAAATTTTAGTACTTCTGCCACGGGAACAGAAATGGGGTCCAGGCCCGGAGTTGAGCCCAAATAGCAAATCTTTTCCATTTGCTAGAATACAGTTTCTTTGTAGCAGACTTATGGGCCGAAGATAATATGTGCACAACATCTGGATCCAATGTATGACTCCTGACTATCGTCGGAAGAGGAGGAGCCAAGCCGTCAATTTTAAGGTGTGTAGGGACTGGTGGAATAGTCCCGACTGATGAACCAGTAGGTCTGGGATCTGATCCAGGAACCATGGACCTTCCAGAGCATGTTTCCAAAGATAGGGGAACCACACTTGACGAGGCCAGTAAGGAGCAATTAAGATCATTTTGCTCCCCAAGAGAGATGCCTTTTGAATCACCTTGGGAAGGAGAGGAACTGGAGGGAAGGCATAAAGCAAGCCGGTGGGCCAAGGACGGACTAGTGCGTCTATGGGGCTCTTCCCCGGAGCCGGGGTTAGGGAGAAGAATTCTTTGCACTTTGCATTCAGAGGAGTCGCGAAGAGGTCGCAACACGGAACTCCCCATTTGTTGAAAATCTGACTTGCAACTGTCATATTCAGTGACCATTCGTGAGGAGAGAGGATGGTTCTGCTCAATCTGTCGGCTATCACATTGGACTTGCCCGGTATGTGAGTAGCCACTAGGAAGCGTTTGGTCGAGACTGCCCATTCCCAAACTCTCATGGCTTCTCTGCAAAGAGGATAGGATCTGGTCCCTCCCTGTTTGTTCAGGTACCAGACAACTGACATGTTGTCTGAGTGAACAGCAATTACGCCTTGAGGGAGATAATCGTGAAGGGCTTGAAGGGACAGAAGTACTGCCCTCATTTCTAGGATGTTGATATGAAGAAGAGTCTCTTCCGGGTGCCATTTGCCTTGGACTGACCTGCCCAGGGAATGCCCCCCCCACCCCATCTGGGAGGCGTCTGTGGTCAAAGTGGCCGCCGGAGGAGGTAGAACAAAGGGTCGTCCCTGATCCAAATTGGAGGGCACTAGCCACCAGCGAAGGTCCCGCTTGCAAGATTCCGTGATCCATATGAGGTGACTGAGAGGGAGTTCCTGAAAGGACCACTGAGCTGAAAGAAGCCACTGGAGGATTCTCATGTGCAACCTTGCCAAGGGGACTAGAAGAACCGTGGCAGACATGGATCCCAATAGCTGCAGGACCATCCTGGCTGGAGCTTTGGACCTGGGAAGTAAGGCTCGAACTTGAGTCTGTATGGTTTGTATTCTGTCTGTAGGTAGATAGACCCGCATTCGGTTTGAGTCTATCTCTACCCCTATGAATCTTATTCGTTGAGATGGCAGCAACACAGACTTTGGCCAATTGAAGGTGATTCCAAGGGAACTGCCCAGTGATATAGTGGCTTGAAGGCTCTGCAGTAGTAGATGCCTGGAGGTGGCAGTTAGGAGCCAGTCGTCTAGATACGGAAACACCTGGAATCCTAGACTTCTCAGGTGAGCAGTCACGACTGCCAAACACTTGGAGAACATCCTGGGGGCTGTGGTGAGACCAAAGGGCAGCGCATGGGAAACCATGGAGGTAGCCAAGGAAGATTTGGCTAATGCACTCCTCATAGCCCTGAAGGCGGGACCACCAGAATCCTGGGAGGGTCCCACCTCCGTGGCCACGACAGTGGACGGCACTCCCGCCGCCGACGCACCAAGAGGGAGACTTGGGATCAAAAGCATCAAATCCGAAGCCTCCCCCCCCAGGGCCAAAGGAAGAAGTCCGTGTACTGAACTCCGACCCAAGAGCCGGAGTTGGAGCAAGGGTCGGGCCCGACCCTAAAACCTCCACCGGTTCCATCAGTGCCGGCTCTAACGGTGCCGAAGCTGTTGGAGGAGGAACCACAGTAGGGGAGTGGACCATCGGCTCCGAAGCCGAATGGGCTGGAGCCGAAACTAGCTTTTGGAACACTGGAGACTGGAAGAGTCTAAGGAGCACCCTGTCGATGTCCGAATCAGACATCTTGGATGATCTAGAGGATACCGATTGGGCCCGAACCGATTTCTCCATCGGCTCCGAAGGGCTCGGGGACCGGCTCCGAATGGACTCTACCACTATTGGCTCCAAGGGAAATCTCAAGGTAATTTCCCTCTGTGCAGATAAGGACTTTGGCTCCGAAGGGGAAGAGTTTGAGCCGGTAACCCTTATCGGCTCCAATATCAGTGGAGCCGATGAGGGTGACCAGCCTCTCGATGCTCCAGTCCTCGGCTCCAAAACCAGAGGGGTCGAGGCTGGAGGCATCGAGGCAGACCGTTCCGCCCTCGGCTCCGAAGTCCGTGGAGCCGATGAAGAAGTCTGCTTAGATTTTTTTGCAGTCGGTTCCAACTGACTGGTCGGAGCCGACGCTTTCTTCTTTTTATAAGGAGAAGGAGAGGAAGATAAAGTCTCCTCAAAGGATGGCTTGATTAACCCTGTCAGGATTAATTTGTTCTTCCTCTCCTGGAGGACTCTTGATGAAAAGGCGTGACACACGCTACACGATTATTGTAGGTGCTTGGCGCCTAAGCAATAGACGCACGAGGAGTGGTCGTCCGTTATGGACATTTTGAAACCACACCTCGTGCATTTCTTAAACCCGGAGGGTTTGTGTTCTTTAGACATAGCCAAAATGTCAAACACAGTTGTCTACAACCAAAAAGAAGGGTTACAGCAAATAAAATATCCCTACTTTAATATTTTAAATTTTAATAAAATATTTTTTTTTTTTTTTTTTTTTTGAATACAGTAAAAGAAACAATTTTTTACAGAAGAAGAGAGATAGAGGGTCAAGACCCTCTAACTTAAACGGGTACTTGACCCACACACAAAAACCAAGGTAGTAGAAACAACAGGGAAGGCCCTCTAACTTAAACGTGAAAACTTCTCTGACAGGAGAAAACACGAAATCCTCTACCAAAACTACCAATGCACACTCGTATAACAACAATAGCTGTTAAAACAGCTTTTGGATTTAAATCAAGCAAATTTCTGACAGGAAAAAGCCTAAATAAATAGTACTTAGCCCAGCCAAGTTGAGACCACGTCTAAGCTTTGTAAGCGGCAAACGAGATCTGGGGGATTAGTGGTGGTGTATCCTGGGATAAAGATAGCTCAGCCAATAAGAGGCCTCGCTCTATAGCATAAGCGTGCCGAGTCGGAGCCGAGGGATCGGCTCCGAGCCCATCAGTACAGAATGTAGGCGAGATAGGATCACATAACATCCACTCATTACACTGACTGTCTTAGTGGTTAAGAAAGCCATTACAAGGAAATGGAAAAAAGCAGAAGGACTGGAATGGAAGGAAGAAAAAAGGTTAATGGAACAGATTAGGCTCAGAGAACTTCCCAAAGAGAATCTAGGAGTAGGAAAATGTTAACATATCAATTATGGCAAAAGCTTTTGGATGTTGAAAGTTAGGCCTGGGATGGTTGTAAGGTAATAGAAAATCTATCCAAGAAAGGAGGTAATAGTAAGGTCGTATCACACAAGTCCCCTGGATAGTATGGTGGGCTAAGGAGAGGCTCCCCAGTGAACTTTCGCCTTTCTCTACTTTTTGTCCTTTCTGTCCCCCTCCTTTTTCTTTTGTGCATGTCCTTTTCATATGTAGGTATTGCTAGGGGTTTATTGTGTAAACAGCTAGAACCCTATAATGTTGTGAAACTGCATGCTTAGGTAGTGTGAACTGCTTTGCTACTTCCAGTATTGGTAGACAATGATGTGGGGCAGATGCTACGGACACTTAACTGGCTTTATGAAAGCAGCATGAAAATATGTAGTATTATTGTTAAAAAAAAAAAAAAAAAAAAAAAAAAAAGATTCTTACCGGAGTGAGGAACTTATAAGTGAGGTGTGCATTTTCTGCTAAAACATCTGCAGCCATGTCAAAATACTGAAAAGAACAAAAAAGAATAAAATGTGAAGTTGGATCTCTGAATAACACTTTGTTTACCACAAATGAAAAAAAGAATCAGCAAAAACAAATGTGAAGTTAAATCTCTGTAATAACACTTTTGGTTTGTTTCCCTACCAATTTAGTTTTGATTGTATGACTTGCTTAATATCTATAGAATACAAAAAGTAAAAATGAAAGTACATTTGTAATTAAATGTTCTTGCTGTAAAAGTACAATCTTCAAGGAATGGTCACACTGTAACAATAGGATTTTACCTCACACATCTTGTCTTTATCTCTCCCAATTTTTTTTCTCCAAACATCTTTATTAAATTTTCACATATGACAAAGGCAATCTTACATTTATATAAATGGGAAACATGCAAAATTATACCACTTTAGTTGCAAACAGTTTACATCTTAGACACCACTTAAACAACTATAGTTGCAAACATTATACATCACTTATAAACCATCCAGTCATTGTCAGTTAAACATTATATGACTCATTCAAATCCTGCCTCTTAAACCTCGTCCCTGCTCTGCATATATTGCTCTCACAAGTCACATTTTTTCCTATGTAGTCTGTTCCCTCCATTTTCTAAAGATCCCAATTCCAGTTGTTTTATGTCTGTTACTAAATTCACTAGTGCTAGTAAAGTTGGTCTAGACTTTAATCTCCATTTTCTAGTACTTGCATTTTTGGCAGCCACCATAGACTCAGCAAGGCGGCAGCGGCCTTAGGTCAGCTAGTGCCCTAGGCAAAAGGTGCCCCCCACACAACCCAGGTGCCCCCATCCTGGTCTACCTACACAAAATAAATACTGGAAAAGCGCCCCTGCAACAGCGGCGCCCTAGGCGGCCGCCTAGTTGGCCTATGCCTAAGGCCAGCTATGGGCTTTACTATGTCTAGGCAATTCTGATTCTGTAGCATAACTCAAAAAAATCATCCCCCCCAGTCAGTCCAATCTGCTCACTCAGCATCTTTGACAGAGCAATCTGCAGAGAATCCCTAAAGTCTGCCAGCTCATTACACTCCCAAAAAGATGTTTCCAGCTAGCTCTTTCTTACCTGAGGAAAAATTCTTTGGAGTCTACTTGGCATATAAAAATACCTATGTAAACACTTACAGGCAAAGATCCTAAATATAGTAACATAGACCTGGTTCAAGGCAACGGAGACCACCCCAGCGCTACTAGGCTACAATGCATATCACACCTTTCGGCCCCTAAATCTGAACCGAAGCCCTAAAGGAGGTGTGGACCGAAGCCCCAAAGGCGGTGGTGTATCCATCTTCATAAAGGATGCACACACCTCCAGACTAGTTGCCCAACATAACGCATCAGAGATACTTCAGCTACAACTAACACTGAATAAAACTGCAATCCAGGATGTAGCCTGCTATAGATCCCCCACAATGTCCTAAGACTCCCACTCCAAATTCCTGAACAATCTGGAAAGCATTAAGTTTTAACCTAATACCCTTATACTGAGAGACTTTAACTACCCCTCCATTAGCTGGGAAAACTACTTGTGTTCCAATTCATCTGCCCAACCATTTCTGGAATTCATTAATTCCAACACCCTGGACCAAATCATTCTCACCCCTACCAGAGGTAGAAACATTCTTGACCTGGTCATTACAAACATGGGGGACCGCTGCTCTATACTAGTAATCAACTCCTCCCTGGTTAGATCTGACCACAAGTTAATCACAGTCAATATTCAAATCCCACCCTCACACCCCATGAAGGAAACCACAGTGAAGAACTTCTCCAAAGCCTATTTTGAGCTTCTAAAGACAGAAGTGTCAAACGTCACATCATCCATGCAAATGGGGGATGTATGTAAGGCTGCTGAATCATACACCAAGGCACTGTATCAGCATTTACACAAGTGCATGGATCAGGCCATACGAAACAGAACCAAGATCTTGTCCTCCAAAAAAAGGAAGCCAATCTGGTGGTCCCCTGCCATTAACAAATTCTACAACAGAAGGAAAACAACTATTGCAGAAAAGAATAAAGCCCCAAGACTGGAAAAATTCTCTTGTAAGTCTCAGTAAAAAACTGAGATCCGTCATCAAATCCTTCAAAGCTAGTTACGAAAACAAAATTGCTACAGATACTAAAGATAACCACAAGGCATTCTTTAGCTATGTCAAGAATCTGCACAACAATATGCAGATGTGCTCTGAGCTACTGCATGATGGCACCACGTATACTGAACCAACAGCTATTGCCAATATCTTGGCCGACAGATTTCCCTTCATGTGTGCGTACTGCACACGGGCGAACAGCAATTGTCCGAAAGGCCTTTTGCAAAGTTTGCAAACGCCGAATGGAAAAAGGTTCGAATGTGCAATGAGCAAATGCACAGTGACATTCGCTCATTGCACATTTGACATTTTGGGGCGGACTGCACTATAGTGGGGATCGGAAAAGTACAGTTTTGTACCTACCATAAATGTAGATGTTCGAGTGCTAATACAGCTGCAGTCATAACAGATGGGGTTCTCCTGCCGTCAGGCGGGTCCTCGGTCGGCCGAATTCCAAAGTCTAGGTCTGGCGTCGGTTGTCGTCGCTTCTTCCCTGACGTCAGTGCGAAAGGGGTATAAAAGAACCAGCCAACGCCATTTTCCTCAGTTTTTCTTGCCCCAGATGTCAGGTGCCCCCAGAAGGAAGGCAATTCATAAAATTATGTAATAATGCAATGCAATATAATCAAAAAACAGTAGTTGCAAGCAAATACACCATAAAAGAATACCCCTAGAGGGGAAGGAGGGAGGGAAACCTGGACTGCAGCTGTATTAGCACTCGAACATCTACATTTATGGTAGGTACAAAACTGTACTATGTTCATCGTGCATACAGCTGCAGTCATAACAGATGGGTAGAATCCCAAAGCTAAGAAAGGGGTGGTAGGCACTAGGTGGAACTAGGAGGAGCCAAAATGCCCTGCAAGACTGCAGTGGCAAAGCCTGCTCTAGATTTGGAGTATAATGGTAGGTTGTAGTGCTTGGAGAAGGTATGCACAGAACTCCAAGTGGCTGCTTCCAAAATATCCTTGGTAGGTACTCCTCTGAGGAAGGCTGCAGAGGTGGCTGTGGCCCTGGTGGAATGGGTTCTAATGCATGCAGGTACAGTTTTGCCATGAAAAGAATAGCAAAAGCGTATGCAGTGGGCTATCCATTTTGAGATTGTCTGTTTGGAAATTGGTTTTCCTAGAGCTCCTACCGCATAGGCCACAAAGAGCTGTTCTGATTTTCTGAAAGGCTTTGTTCTGTCCAAATAGTAATGCAGTTGTCTGTGGATGTCCAAGGAATGTAGTAATCTCTCCCCTTTGTTTTGAGGATTAGGATAAAAAGTAGGTAAATGTATGGCCTGATTTAAAGCTACCTTGAATACCACTTTAGGCATAAAGGACGGGTTGGTTCTTAAGGAAACTCTGTCCTGATGGAAGATGATAAAAGGCTGGACAGCCATGAGAGCCTGTAGTTCTGAAACTCTATGAGCTGAGGTGATAGCCAGAAGGAAAGCTGTTTTCCAGGACAAATATTGCAAATCTGATAAGGCAGCTGGCTCAAAAGGAGGCAAGGTCAGTTTTTCCAGAATGAAATTAAGATCCCAAGCAGGTATTGGCTGTTTCCTTGGGGGTCTTAAATTCTTCCTCTGAGGAACTGTCTTAAGGGAGGGCATGAGAATAAAGGTGGATCAGTGTTGTATTCTGCAGAAATGGCTGAGGCATGGATTTTGATGGAGGAGAAAGAAAGTCCACTGCTTAGCAGTTCAGCCAAATATTGTAGTATTTGAGGTAAATTCAGTTTTCCAGGGTCCTGGCCCTTTTTCTCATTCCAGACACAAAAACGTTTCCATTTTGCGGAGTAAGCTTTTCCAGTTGATGGCCTTCTGGCCTCCAAAATGACATCCTGCACCTCCTTGGAGAGTAGGGCCTGCTGTGATGCTAAGGAATCTTCCATGCGGCTAGACTGAGTGTTTTTAGCTGACTGTGAAGAGTTTTGAAGCTGTGCTGAGTCAGAAGAAGAGGCATTAGAGGCAGGGTCCATGGTGGGGAATGCGTCAGGCTCCTCAGGAGTGGGTATCAGTGTTGCCTTGGCCAGTCCAGAGCAATGAGGATCATATTTGGTCTGTCTGCTCTCGTCTTCAATAGAACTTTGGGCAGCAGAGGAAGAGGCGGGAAGGCATAAACTGTCATTGATGTCCAACTGAAAGAGAGAGCGTCCACTCTCCAGGCCTTTGGATGGAAGGTCCTTGAGCAGAATTTTGTCAATTGATGACTTTTGTGGGAGGCAAAGAGATCTATGTCTGGCCTTCCCCATTCTTGGATTATTTCTGTAAAAACTTTTGGATGCAACTTCCATTCGTGTGGATCTGTCATATTCCTGCTTAGGTTGTCTGCCAATGTGTTTTCCTTGCTTGGCAAATACTGTGCTTGTAGTTCCATTTGTAAGTCCATGGCCATGTTCCAAAGTGACATGGCCAGTCTGCATAGGGGGTAAGAATGTGTTCCTCCCTGCTTGTTTATGTACCACATAACTGTGGTATTGTCCGTTCTTATCAATAGTTGACCTGGTTATAGAAGGTCCTTGAAAGCTATAATAGCATTTATTACTGCTAGTATTTCTTTTTGATTGATGTGAAGGTGCTTTTCATTTTGGGACCATTTGCCCTGAATGGTCTGTCATGTGTGCCCCCCAGGCATAGTCTGAGGCATCTGTTGTGATGACTTGATTTGTTTGAGGCTTGCTGAATGGAAGACCTGTGTTTGTTTGACATGCTTGAGCCCACCACAGAAATTCCTTTTGCAGACATGGAATTAGTGGTATTATTGTTTCCAAACTGTGGCTATGTTGAGACCATATGTTTTTAGGTACCATTGTAGTTTTCTCATATGCAGCTTTGCACATGGGATTAGTAAGATGCAAGATGCCATGAATCCCAGAGCCTGCAGGATTTTCCTTGCAGTCAGCCTGGTGCAATTTGCCAGTGTTCTGAAGTATTGAATTAGCTGCCCCTGCTTCTCTGGCATGAGGTAGGCCATCTGGGTGATTGTGTCCAAATTGGCACCCAGGAAAATTATCTTCCGAGAGGGTATTAGCCTTGATTTCTCTTTGTTGACTCTGTATCCCAGAGAGTTTAATAACCTTATTACATAAGCCAGATGTTTCAGAAGAATGTGCTTGCTGTCCGCTTGGATCAGGCAGTCGTCCAAATAAGGGTATATTTGTATCCCTTGAAGTCTGCAGTCGGCAATTACTGATGCCAGGCATTTCATGAATACTCTGGGCGCAGTAGATAAGCCAAAGGGCAATGCAGAGAATTGATAATGGGTTGAACCTGCAAGAAATCTGAGGTATCTTCTGCAATTTTGTCTGATTGGGACATGCAGGTATGCCTCCTTGAGGTCCAATGTAACCAGCCAAGACTCCTTGCCCAGCATGGGAAGAAGTTGCTGTAGAGTGAGCATCTTGAATTTTGGTACGAGTAGGAATGTGTTTAGGATGGATAGATCCAAAATAGGTCTCCAAACTTTTCCCTTCCTTGGCACCAGAAATAGCCTGGAATAAAAACCTTGACCTTGTTCGTGTGTAGGTACCTCTTGAATAGCTTTCATGTTTATGAGATCTGAAATTTGCCTTTGTGCCTCTGCCCTTTGATTGTGTGACAGGTTTGGCATGCCTCTCATTTTTGGAAGGGTATGAAAATGGAATTTGTAGCCTCTGTTTATAATGTCCAGGATCCATTTGTCCTTTGTGACAACATGCCAATTTTTTGAAAATAGTGCCAGCTTTCCTCCTAAGGGGGCTGCCATTTGAGACCTGGTTGGTATGCAAAGGGGAAAGTCATTGGGTTTGCTTTCTGAACGATTGCGAGTTATCCTCACCACCTCTTTGTGTAGGTGCTTGCCATTGTCTGCCTCTATACGATCCTTGTGATTGTCCTCTGCCCCTCGGGCACCTGTATCTGCCTCTTTGGGGTCTGTCTGTGGCAGGAAAGGACCAGTTTTTGGAAGGCCAATTTCTGCTAAAATGTGGGGGTTGAACCTGCAGAAATTCTTTCACAGTTTGCATTGATTTAGCCTTTTCCTCCATTTTCCGTAATACTTCCTCAGCATTAGCCCCAAATAGTACATCCTTTTGAAGAGGGGCGTCTAGTAATTTAGCTTTGACATGATCAGGCAAGGCTTGTTCCTTGAGCCAGGCATGCCTACATATGACTGAGCCTGTAACAGCAGCTCTACATGAGGCCTCTAGAGCATCAAAACCACATTGTAAGGTATGTTTACCCACTTGTTCTGCACTATGCATCAAATCCTGCAACTCCTTCAAGTCTGGTTGTTCAGGTTGTGACATTTTACTTTTCAAAACTGTTGGTATTTTAGCATATGAAACTGACAGTTTAAGGCCCTCATGGATAAGGTAGCCGAGGTATATACCTTTTTTCCCCACCTTTCTAAGGATCTGGAATCTCTCTTGGAAGGCAATGGATTTTTGGCAATGGAGGCCTTAACTCCCTTGGGCCCCTGTGAGATGGTTTCTAGGTCAGCAGCATGGCTTTTGTATAGAAATTGGTGTGAGTCAGGAACCCTGTAGTACCTGTCAGGCTTAACTGGAGCTGGAGGTAGAGCGTCCGGGTTAAGGCAGGCCTCCGAGTAAACATCATCTAGGATGTCCAAGACAGGAGGTATAGCCAGAGGCCTGTGCTGGGGTAACAAAAGAAATTCCCTGAGCCTTTTCTTGGAATCTGAATAATCCTGGCCTTCCCAGTGGAAGTGTTCCCTTAAGGTATGCAAAGTTTCCCCAAATGAGTAATCCTCAGGGGGGGATACAGAAGGAATAGACTCCTCTGCATCAGAGTCTTCAAAAGGGGAGTAAGACTGCTCCTGATCATCAGAGTGTTCTGAAATAATGGAGTCCTGATCAGAGGAGGGGGAATCTTCCTCCACTCTGGGCCTTTTGTCCGGAGGTGGCTGAGAACCTCTGATTAGAGTAATTAAATCCTCAGCCATTTTAAGCATCTGTTTCTTAGGCATGCGGCCTGGAGATGGGCCCTGTGTAGCTGGTCTCAGAGTGCATGGTTGCTTTAGACTTGGTGAAAGCCTTGATGGAGAAAGAAGAGGAAGGTCTGAAGACACCTTGAGTGGAGGTGGACCTGTCCACATTCTGTGTTTCAACTCCAAGAGTGGCTTCGGTATCTGTAGTCAGGATGTGGGCTGAGGAGCCTGCGACCTCGGGTACAGGAGACACCGCCAAAGATGTGTCGTCGGTAATCAGGGGCTGTGTAGGCGCCTCGCTGGGAACCGGACCACGTGTAGTAGGCTTTGGCGTGGAGTTGGTAAAGGCCGCGGACCTCGAGTGTCGGTCCTTGTCTTTGCGTTTTTTAGACAAAACCGGAGTCGGAGTATCCGACGACATAGTATAGTTAAATGCTTTCCCAAAAAAAATGCTGGGCAAACTCCACCCGACGCTTAATAGTGCGTTTGTTAAATGTAACACAAAAGCGACAGACCGAGACGTCGTGGTCTGGGCCTAAGCAAGGAATACAGAGGGAATGGAAATCCTTATGCAGTATTTGCTTCCCATAAGAAATACAATTATTAACTTTGTCTGACATCGTTCTGAGGCAAGAAAAGTTTCCCCAATGGGGTACTTAGGTTCATAGGTTCATAGGTTCATACTAGGCTATCTGCCCAAGGGCATTTATAAGCCTAGCCCATAGTTATTTGGCTTTCGCCACCCCTTTAGTTTGAATAAAACTATGCCTATTATTTTGCTGTGCCTCTGTCAAGAAGTGACACTGAAGTAATCCCTGGGGTATATCTGCGATCTCCCATCCATTGGTCAAGATTCCTCTTGAACAAGGCCAGCGAGGTGCTCTGCCTCACATGTACCGGGATTTTGTTCCACAGCATAGGGAGTCTCTGGGTGATGAATCTGTCCCTCCAGCATGTTCTATTAATAACCGTGTCAAGGTTTAAGTCTCCCGCCCTTGTGGTTCTGAGGGATCTAGATTTTTTGAGGTGAAGCATATTCATCAAATCAGGGTTTGACATGGCCTTATATGTCAGGCACAGGTCACCTCTGAGCAAGCGGTATGAGACTGAATAGAGCTGGAGTTCTTTCAGTCGGGCAGCATAAGACATATTTTTGAGACCCTTTATCCTTTTGGTGAGGAACTTTTGGGGCCTTTCCAGCTGCTGCAGGTGTCGGGTCAGATACATTCCGAATGGGGCATTGTACTCAATCATAGGTCTAATGAGTGATGAGTACAGGGGGACGATGACCTCTCTTGATCTAGATGTGAATCCCTTCATGATCAGGTGGGCAATGTAGAAGGTTTTCTTAACTAATTTAGAAACATGAGTGTCAAACGAAAGGCTACTGTCAACCTGGGTCCCCAGATCCCTAATGACTTCTTCTGTGCTCAGTGGATTGCCACCTATATGGTAGCTAGGGTTAACCTTGTTTTTCCCGAAGGGTATGACTATGCATTTCTTGGCATTTAACTTTAGGCCATGGCTCTGGCACCAGTTATCCGTTTCTGTGAGGCCCTTCTGAAGGATATCTGTGTCAGATGTGTTTTCGACTATGGCGCCCAGTTTGCAGTCATCTGCAAACTTTGTCAGCCATAACCCTCCTGCGTTTGCTTGTACTTCAGAAAAGTAGATGCCGAACAAGAGTGGACCCAGGACTGAGCCCTGTGGGACACCACTTGTGACAGGCTTTGAGTCTGACATGGCTCCAGCAATTCTGACCCTGTGGGTTCTGTCACTTAGCCAGTTTGCAACCCATCTTGTGATGTATGGGTTTACATTCAAGCTGATGAGTTTTTCGATGATACCTGAGTGGGGTATTGTGTCGAAGGCCTTTGCCAGGTCAAGGTAGGCTGTATGGACTGCCTTTCCCTCATCAATGGCCTTGGTGACTGTCTCGAAAAAGTCAACCAATTTTAAAAGGCATGATCTGCCTTTGACAAAGCCAAACTGGGTTGGATCCAAAGTCTGCAAGTTCCCTATGTCTTTATTTATGAGTTCCATTATGATCCTCTCCATGGCTTTGCAGATAAGGCTTGTCAAGCTAATGGGACGATAATTTCCAGGGTCGGTGGAGGCACCGCCTTGTGAAGTGGGACCACAGTCGCCGTCGCCACTCCTTGAGTGCGTATCCTGAGGTGAGGCTAAGATTAAACAGCTGTCCTAACTGCGGGTTTAATTCCTCATTGAGTTGTGGAGCACACAGCCGGGGACACCATCCGGTCCCATGGATGCTGTGTTTTTGCTTTGGAGAGAGCAGTTCTCACCTGGGCGTTGGAGATGTTTGGGGGCTACAATCCTCTGGTATAGATATCTCTCCTTTTGGGGGAGGGGAGAAGTTTGCACTGAACCTGTCAGCCAGTATGTTGGCAATGTGTGTAGGTTCAGTAATCTTCACATCATTTTGAACTAATTCTGAGCATATCTGGGAGTTTCCTCCTAGGTTTCTAACATAGCTAAAGAAGGCCTTATGATTGTCTTTTGAGTCCTTGGCGATTTTTCTCTCAAAATTTGCCTTGGATGATTTTATGAGAGCTCTTAGTTTTTTACTTATAATGATCAAAGGTGTCTTACCTTTCCAGGATTTTGCTCTAGCTTGTAGTAGCTTCCTCCTTTTGTTGTAGAGCTTGTTTATGGCTGGGGTCCACCAGACTGGACGCTTGCCTTTGGTACAAAGAGTCTTAGTTTTGTTTGGGATTGCCCGATCCATGCAGTCCTGTAGGTGCTGGTAGAAGGCATTTGTAAGTGATTCAGTGGTTTGAGTAATGTTTACCACTGGCTCAGGGGCCTTAAAGGAAACCACACTAGTTTTTAGAAGTGTGAAGTCGGCTTTTGAGAAGTTTTTCACTGTGGTCTTGTTTATTTCAGGTGGGGGCGGGATGAGGACCTCCAGCGAGATTAGTTTATGATCTGATCTCACCAGTGAGGGGTATACTTCCGGTGTTGAACATTGTGATCCCATGTTCGTGATGATGAGATCAAGTACGTTTTCTCCTCTTGTGGGGATGGTGACTAGTTGTTCCATGGCATTTGAGTTTATGAACTCCAGGAACCTTTGGGCTAGAGTGTTTGGGCTTGAGTAGTGTTCCCAGTCTATATTAGGGTAGTTGAAGTCACCTAGTATGATGGTGTTTGGAGATACATTTATCCCCTCCAATGTTTTCAGGAAGGCCATGTGAGGTTCCTGAGTTTGAGAGGGTGGCCTGTAACATGCTACAAATTGCAGAGCAGTCTTGCCTATGGTTAATTGCACCCGGATGGTCTCCGATGCATCGTGTGTTGCCACCAACCTTGAGGTGTGGGTGTCCTTTATGAATATGGACACCCCCCCTCCTTTCTTGGTGTTGTCCGGATTTTGGGGCCGGAACGCATGATATGAGGTGAAACCTGATAGTGCTGGGGTGCTCTCAGGAGCCTTGAACCAGGTTTCTGTCACAGCACAGACATCGATGTTCTCCATACTGAGAAGGGCCTCGAGTGCGTGCATCTTGAGATTGAGACTTCTGGCATTGAGCAGCATTACCATTAGTTTTTTTACTTTTTTGTGTTCTAGGGTGGTAGGTTTAGAATTTGAGCCTTGCCTAAAAAGGCACTATGGGGTGGCAAGAGCCTTTGCCAATATCCGGAAGCCTAGGGGTGACAGGTGCAAGCCGTCCCTTGAAGCAGCATGGCTTGTCCAGCATGTCATCCCAGGCAGACAGACATTGGATCCCCTTTGAATGACACCAGAATTTAAGCCAATTATTAAAGCTGATCATCTTATCACTGTATTGTGGCATCATTCTAGGTGAAGGCAGGATACTGCTCAAGGTCAGGGTCATACCTGCCTGGGCTACATAATCAGAGAGCTCCTCAATGTCTCTTTTCATGTAGTCCAAGGAGTGCGTCTCAGGTCGTTGACACCAGCGTGGACAATGACTGAGTCGTACTTGTACCTGCTGTTGAGAGACCTGAGTGCTTGCGTTATGTGGCGGATTCTAGCGCCCGACAGGCAGCTTACTGTGACCTTCTCCTTACTCAGTCTGGTGGCGGGACGTCAGTGTGTCTGACTATGGAGTCACCTATGACAAGTATGTTTGGTGTTGTATTTGGCCTTAAGGGCAGTGACTGCTTTGCACACTGATTTTGTTGTTTATGTGTTGTTTGTGTGGTGTATTGAGTTTGCAGTTGCTTGGGTGTCTGCTTTGGAGGCCTCTGCTGTTTAGGTAAATTTTACTCAGAGCCTCCAGTATGTCTTAGTGTGTTTATGTGTTTGATTCAGTGGTGTGGTTGAGTTATGTGAGACTGGTATTGTGGTGTGTGTAGTTGCCTTCTCCTCCTGCCTGGTCTTGCCAGTCCTGAGTTGAGAGAGCTCAGCCTCCAGTCTGGCTAAATAGCTGCATCTCTCACAAGTGTTAGTGTTACGTGGGAGGAGGAGAGGGTTGTCCGTGTACATGAGGCAATTGTAACATTGTCTCAGAATTCCCAGATTCACCAACTGGGCAGGAGAGGATGCCAGCATCTGACCCTTCGACATGCTAGAAAGAATTATGAGTTGGTATGAGACAGAAAAGTAGTGGGCTTAGCAGGGAAGTGGGCACTCCTGGGGGGTTTTGCTAGTGAGAGATTTGTATAATATAGGAGTGCTTGACCTGCAAAGAGAATGCTTATAAGACAAGGGATATGCTTATAAGACAAGCGCTGAGCTTTTTGAGAAGAAAAAGCTATTTGGAACAAGTGCTGCACTTTTTAGTGTAGGTGTAAACTGTTTAGGTTCCTAAGCTTTTAAGAAGACTTCGGTTTCCAAATTTTCGTAATCTCAGGAGCTGGCTGACCGGCACTTGCAAACTGTTTCTGCTTCGGGCACCGCGCGGCAAGAAAGACTGAGGAAAATGGCGTCGGCTGGTTCTTTTATACCCCCGTCGCACTGACGTCAGGGAAGAAGCGACGACAACCGACGCCGGACCTAGACTTTGGAATTCGGCCGACCGAGGACCCGCCTGACGGCAGGAGAACCCCATCTGTTATGACTGCAGCTGTATGCACGATGAACATCTGGTCCCTTTCCCCACTGTAGTGTGATCTCGGAGTTAGAATATTAAATTACACACAAGAATGCCAGACAGTGCTAATAAAAAATATGAAGTAAAAAAAGCAGGATAAGTCACTTATGATGAGTTACGTAACTATTATATTTTTAAACTACTATTATAGCTTGTAATAGCTTATTCACTCTCTTTAAATGTTAAAAATGGTTAGTGACTTTAGTGTGAGAATTTGCATGGTGTGTAGCGGCATGACATCTGTGAAAAACTTTGTAAGTTAAAGACAAAAAAAAGGTTTTACCTATCAGTAGAAGCTTTATAGGTTCATAGGTTATAGGTTGATACTAGGCTATTGGCCCAAGGGCCTATACAGGCCTAGCCATAACAATTCCTGGGATATTTCTTCTCACATTATTTACTTCCCTGGAACCCTGTCAAGCAGGGCAACTGACGTGATCCCCGGGGTGAATTTCCTATCTCCCATCCAATCGTCAAGGTTTCCTTTGAAGAGGGCCAAGGAGGCGCTCTGCTTGACATGTATGGGCAGTCTATTCCAGACCATGGGGAGTCTCTGGGTCAGGAACCTATCCCTCCAGCATGTTCTGTTCATTGTGATGACAAGGTTTAGATCCCTGAAGCATGTGGCTCTGAGGGATTGGGATTTCTTTATGTGGAGCATGTCCAACAGCTCAGGGTTTGACATGGCCTTGTATGTTAAGCAGAGATCGCCTCAGAGTAGACGATGCCACAGAGTATAGCTGGAGTTTTTTTAGACAGCCAGCATAGGGCATCTGCTTTAGGCCTGTGATTCTTTTAATGAGGTATTTTTGAGGCCTTTCCAGCTGTTGCAGATGTCTTGTGAGGTACATACCAAACAGGGCATTGTACTCTGTAATTGGTCTAATGAGGGATAAATACAGTGGGACAATGACCTCCTTTTTTCTGGATAAAAAACCCTTAGTAATGAGGTGTGCCACACAGAAGGATTTCCTGACTGTTGTGGTGATGTGGTTATCGAAGGTGAGACCACTGTCCACCTGTGTCCCTAAGTCTCTCATCACATTTGCGGTGTTTAGTGTACTGCCACCTATGTGGTAATTCATGGGTACATGGTTTCTCCCAAAGGGGATAACTATACATTTCTTGGCATTAAGCTTTAGCCCTTGGCTCTGGCACCAAGCATCTGTTTCTGTAAGGTCCTTTTGTAGAATATCCACATCATTTGGGGATTCAATAATGGCTCCCAGTTTGCAGTCATATCCGAACTTTGCTAGCCAGAGTCCCTTAGTGTTGGCCTGTACTTCAGAGAAGTAAATGCCAAACAAAAGTGGACCCAGGACTAAACCCTGAGGTACTCCACTTGTCTAGAGCTGGATATGGAGTTGGCTATTTTTGCAGTCTGGGTTCTGTCAGTAAGCCAGTTGGCAATCCATCGAGTGACATAGGGATTTATGCCCAGCTTAGTAAGTTTATCTATGATTCCAGAGTGGGGGATGGTGTTGAAGGCCTTGACAATGTCCAGATAGGCTGTATGGACTGCCTTACCCTCGTCCACAGCTCTGGAGACTAATTCGAAGAAGTCAATCAGGTTCAGGAGACAAGATCGGCCCTTCACGAACCCAAACTGGGTGGGGTCCCGTGTTTGAAGTTTGCCAATGTCTTTGTTTATAAGTTCCATGCCCTTGCAGATCAGGCTCATCAGACTGATGGGACGATAGTTCCCAGGATCCAAGGTGGATCCCCCCTTGTGGAGTGGGATAACTGTAGCTATGCGCCATTCAGTGGGCATGAAGCCTGAGGTGAGGCAATGATTAAACATGACACTTAGGTGAGGTGTCAGTTCATTTTGTAGTCCATGTAGTACACAGCCCGGGATGTCATCTGGTCCCATGGATGCTGTAGTCGTAGCTTTGGAGAGTGCGGTTTCTATCAGTGTGGCAGTGATTACCGGAATTTGGTAATCTTTTGGTACTGAGATGGGCCCTTTAGGGGGTGAGAGAGGGGTGAATTTGGCACTAAATCGATCTACCAGGATACTGGCAATATCCTTGGGATTAGTATATTTAATGCCATTCTGTTGTAGCTCAGAGCAGATCTGAGCATTGCCATTTAGAGTCTTGACATAACTATAGAATGCCTTGTGGTTGTCTTTGGAATCTTTGGCAATTTTATTTTCGTAACTAGCTTTGGAGGATTTTATGAGAGATCTCAGCTTTTTACTGAGGCTGGTAAGGGAGTTTTTTGCATCCTGGGATTGTCCTCTTTTCTGCAACAGTTTCTTCCTTCTGTTGTATAGTTTGTTTATGGTAGGGGACCACCAAATTGGCTTCCTTTTTTTGGAGGAGAGCGCCTTGGTTCTATTTAGGATGGCACAATTCATGCACGAGTGGATGTGCTCGCACAGTGCCTTAGTGTAGGATTCGGCAGTCAAACTTTCAGCTCCCGTCTGCATGGGTGTCATGAAGTTTGTCACTTCTGACTTGGGTAGCATGAAGTTGGCTTTGGAGAAGTTTTTTTACGAAGGTTTCCTTACTGGGGGGGGGGATGTGGATGTCAAGGGTGATTTGCTTATGGTCAGACCTGACCAATGAGTGGGTGACCACTGGTGTGGAGCATATATCTCCCATGTTGGTAATGACCAGGTCTAGGATATTGGAGCCCCTGGTGGGACAATCGATTAGTTGATCCAGGGTGTTGGAATTTATGAATTCCAAGAATTGTTGGGAAAAGGTGTTGGTACCCGAGCAGTTTTCCCAGTTAATGGCAGAGTAGTTGAAATCACCCAGTATTAGGGTGTTTGGTTGTATCTTAATATTTTCCAGTATGCTTAGAAAGGTGTAGTGAGAATCATGGGGCATGGTGGGGGGGATCTGTAGCAAGCTACAATTTGGACTGCAGTCTTACCTAGTGTTAGTTGCACCTGGAGAATTTCAGATGCATTGTGTTGGGCAACTAGCCTAAAAGTGTGAATATCCTTGGTGAATATGGGCACTCCTCCACCTTTAGTGTTTCAGTCTTGGTTTGGTGGCTGAAAAGTGTGGTAAGAGTTGTAGCCTGGTATTGCAGGGGTGCTCTCTGGAGCCTTGAACCAGGTCTCAGTTACTGCACAGATATCGATGTTCTCCATTTTAGGAGCGCCTCGAGAGAGAGTGCATTTTGAAGTTTAGACTTGTAGCACTGAATAGCATTACCTTCAGATTTTGCATGCTTGTATCTGTTACAGTGGTGGTTTTGTCCTTTGAACCTTGCCTAAAAAAGGCACTATAGGGGTGGCAAGAACTTTAGCCATTAACCTGAATCCCAGGGGTGACAGGTGCCGACCATCTCTGGCAAAGCATCGTGGTTTGTCGATCATGTCGTTTCAGGCAGACAGATACTGGATCCCCTTTGAATGACACCAGAAGCTTAGCCAATTGTTGAAGTCAATCATTTTGTCTTTATACTGTGGTATCATTCTGGGCAAAGGGCGAGAGATTTACTACTAGATGTGGATGAAGTGTCAGTTTCTGTCTTCTTTTTCTTTGAGTCTGTCCAAGAAGTTTTCTCAGATGATCTCTTTAATGAAGAGAAGGAAACTTCCGTGTCCTCAGGGATAGTGATTATGTTGTTGTTTTTGGTATAAGCAGATGCCTGTTCAAGACTATTAAATGTTCTTGTTCCATTAGACAAATGCAAGTTTATTCTTGCAGGATACAAGATTTGTGTTTTGATATTATTTTGTTTTAGTAGCTTTACAAAAGGCCAACATTTCTTCCTCATTTCCAGTACTCTTGCAGAATAATCACTGTCAAGTCTAATAAAACTTTGGTTATATTTTAATGGAGCTTTCTGCCAAGCTGTTTTTAGGACAAGGTCTTTATCTATATAAGAGAGGAATTTTATAATAATTGACCTTGGTGCTAAAGAAGAGGAAGCTGAAGCTGGCTTACCTAGTGCTCTATGAGCTCTTTCAATTCCAAATGAAAGTCCTTCTTGTAAACCCAGTATTTCAGGAATCCAGGAGTTCAAAAAGGTAATAATATCACTTCCTTTTCTCAGGGAGACTGAAAATTCTTACATTGCACCTTCTTTCTCTGTTCTCAAGCTCATCAAGTTTATTTATTAACCAGGTGTTTTGTTTAAGCAGAAAGTCAGTATATTGCTCATCTTCTTTAAGCCTACCATCCATATCAGTTAGTGCAACTTCCATCTCAGATATTTTACTCTGGTGCTGCTGTAAGAGTTCCTTGAAAACTTCTGTCTGCTTCTGGTTGTTCTCTTGAAGATTTTATAGGTTTTGCTGGAAGTTACCTATTTTCATATATTATGTTTGTAGAGCTGAAGTTAACATTTGTATCTCCTTCTTCAGTGCAGAATCCATTTGAGAGTATTTGGTGCTGCTCACTTTGTTTCTAATATGTTTCAGGTAATTTGACAGGAATTTCTTCAAAATAATTTTCCAAAGTTGTTACAAGTGAAGTACAAAGTATTACTGACAAGATTTTGTAAAGTTTAGTTGATATTGTTGACTGAATTCCTGTCTGACTAAATAATCTTACAGACCTCTGAAATTAAACTGCCTTCAGATGGCCATCTTGGTCTTGCCCCTCCATGATATACAGTTCTAATACATTTGCAGCACAAGCATCTTATATAAATTTATTTATTTAATTTATTTAACATTTGTTTACTGGGAAAGTCCATTTTCAGCAGATGCCCGGGGAGAAAAACTCCAACATTTACCAAAAAGTAATATATGCAACATTTATACAGCACAGATATTAATACAGGATAATACATTTCTACAAGAAAACTGTCTCAAAATCATTTTGATATTCACCAGTGACATAGAATTATTTACAAAATTCCAGCTAGCTGTGCTGGCACTATCTCCTTTTGTCACAAGTATACTTAAACACAATCCAATATACTGCCGAAAGCACCAGTATTACACTCTAAAATTGGAGAATAGGCAGGATTGTTAAGTATTATTCTGTTAAGCTCTCGTCTCAAATAATAGTATAACAGCAAGTCCCATTCACAACAGAATAGTGGTAACAAACTAGAACCAATTTAAAATCTATTACAGACTTCACTTCACCACTCTTTAAAAAAGTGTAAAGCTGCGGTGGTGGTGCTGCGGTAGCGTTGTCGCCTCACAGTATGACGTTGTCCTGTTCGATTCTCAGCTAAAGCTTCTTCTGTGTGGAGACATGCGTGAATGGGCGTACCTTCGTTGAAGGTTGTGCGTCAGGGCTGGCAACTCGGTATGTAAAAATCTACTGCCAATCATTAGCGGACCAAAGTTCCGCTGTGGCGACCCCTAACCGGGAAAAGCTGAAAGATACAACAACAACAGAGTGAAGTGTCTTAACAGCTTTTAAATCCATTTGTTTCTCAGTGGAGTATGGCTTCTGCTTCCTGTTCGAACTCCAATAATTTTTGTTTTTCTGCAACTGGTAGTACAAAAAGCCATATGCACTACAAAAAATGACTGGGTCTCTCCATTCATTATTCAGTTAGGTATTTCCAACATGGATGTCAAAATTCACTTCTCAAGTTTTATTCAGCTCTGCTGTGTAGGCAAATTTTTTGAAATCTAGGTCTCATGCATAACTTGGTTATAATAAAAGACCTAATCACAATCTTCTGTATTTTCTTCAGGGAGTGTCACTGTAACAATAAATCTTAGCAGAATAGTCAAGAACTCAAATATATATGCACGAAAGCTGGACAGTTTACAGGAAACATTATAGTACATCCTTGTCAAAACCTGTCTTACCCTAGACTGTGCAGTTTTTAGTGAAGATGTAAACTACAGATGCATAAAAATTTCTGAAATATATTGCTGATATTGGTGCTCTAATTTTTCCATGTAAATGTTTATTAAGTGTGTGTGTGTGTGTGTGTGTGTGTGTGTGTGTGTGTGTACTTCCAGCAGTGGACTAGTGCCCCATTCAGGCGCACTTCACAGTCTTGTACCTACTCAGTGTCAAAAGACAATCTGGCTCCCTAATGACCTTACACTGGATTAAGTGCATAGTCAAAGAAAGACTGAATTAATAAAAAAGGCAATACAGTAAGCTACTTATTTACCATCTATTCAGAAACATTACATTTATAGAATTGTTTATTGACCGGTAGAATTTCTTTTCATATTTTAAAATAAACAAACATCTGATATGTCCTTCTGATTTCTTTCCTTCCCCTAATGTAATGTCTCAACTGTTTATGAACATCCAACAAGTGTAAACAATGAATATTTTCAGTTGGCCTACATGTTTAAGGGCTACGTCTGATACTACCTTAGGTATAAAACTAGGGGGTGAGTATTTGAAGTTAATTTTCATTATGATCAGCAAAACAAGGAAGTTCATATACAAGCATCTGTAATTGAAATTCTCCTTTCAGATGCAAAAACTACTAAAAACATACTTCCAAGAAAAACATTTAGCTTTGAAAAAAACATCAAATTAAAAAGGAGGTAAAATCAAATGAGCAAAAAAGTATAGTTGATAAGCAAACTTAGATGTTCTAGTAAATTGCTGTCGCTGTAGGCTAAGTTATTTGGGTTATATCCTACCAGGGATATGACCAAGCAGCCAACTTCTCAAAGATAAAGGGCACCCTCTAAGTTCTCTAACTATGTGGAGCTCTTCTCAAGCTCCACGCAAAGAGCAGTTAGTGCCCCAAAAGCTTCAGAACTTTCTTGCATCAAGAAGGGGGGCAATAGCACTGAAAGGAAAAATGTTAAGAAACATAAAACAAGAGTAACTGTACACACATGGGTATATACACCCACACCCTGGCAATACACAAAAACAGCTAAAGAAGGTGGGGTGTGTGGGAGAGGATGCCTACTATAACATCTATTGTTATAATAACTTTACTTACATAATTGTACTATGTTCATCATTAAATCATTGCTGCAGTAGTCTAAGCTATTTGGGTAGATTACCTCAGCTTAGAAGCCAAAAAGGAAACAAGAAGTAAACTAGGAGTCCAGGAACACCCGGAGAATGGTCCTAGTAAAGCCTGCTCCGGACTTGAAAAAGGAATCCAAATTGCATTGCTTTGTGATACTGTGTACAGAGGAGCACATTGCTGCCTCTAGAATGCTTCTTGGGTCCACCTCTTTCCAGAAAGCCACAGAAGAAGGCAAAGCCCTGGAGGAATGGACCCTAACCCTGCCTGGAAGAGGATTGTTAAGGTGGTAATAGTTACAAGAAATAGCATGAGACAACCATCTAGAAATCCCCTGCTTTTATAATGGTCATCCTTTTCTTTTACCTTCATAGGAGGCAAACAGCTGATCAGATTTCCTGAAAGACTGAGTTTTGTTTACTTAGTATCTGAACTGCCTGTGGATATCTAGACTATGATGAATTATTTTTCCTTTGTTTTGGGGATCTGGAAAAGAAAGAGAGGTTAGCAGACTAGTTCAATGTAAACTCTGGAACCACTTTAGGCAAAAAAAGCCTTAGATAATAAAGTAACCCTATTCTTTTGAAAAATTAGTTAGGGTTGGCTCAACATAAGAGCATGTAACTCAGATACTCTTCAAGCAAAAGTCGGAGTAACGAGTTCATAGGTATGTACTAGGCAATCACTCTGCAGACCATTACAAGCCCAGCCAAAAAATCATATTCAACCTACCTCTAGCCTCAAGGAGGGCAGGTATGATTGATCAGGTAGAATTTGAGGGTGCCCATGTAATTAGCTAGGTACCTTGATGGTGGAATGGGTGCTACTCAGCTTGACATGTACTGGAAGTTTGTTCCAGAAGTGAGGGATATGTTGGGATATGAATCTATCATGCCAACATATCTTATTTATCTGCTGATACAGGTTTAGTTTCATTAACCAAGTAGTTGAGGTACCTTTAATTCTGTGAAGAAATAGGGGGCAAATAGGGTTGGATTTTTCATGACTCAAAAGGCTAGACACAGATCTTTATCAAGGACTCTATGAGAGAGAAAATACAGAGAAAGGTCTGCCAGTCTGTCCCAATGACTAAAATTTTTAGGCCACTTATCTTGTTAACTATGAGTCTCTGAGGTCTCTCATGTTGTATGACATGTAGACAAATACATACCAAAAGGTGCATTATATTTAACAATGGGTATGATAAGATACGAATAAAGGGGAATTGAGACTTGGATTTAGTGGAGATGTGTTTGCTAATTAGATAAACCAGGTAAAAGGCTTTCAGAACTACTGAGGAGACATGACTACCACATGATAAAGAATTATCAACAACAGTGCCTAAATCGTGTTGGATTTTGGGGGGTATATTCCCTATATGGTAAGTGAAACTGTTTTGTTTACCAAAACAAACTAAGCTACATTCTTTTTACCTCAATTCAACTGCATGTGTTGATTCAAACAGAAAAAAAGGGTAAGTTTCTCAAGCACAAAATTCAAATCCCAAAGAGGAGCCACCTGTCTTCTAGGTGGGTGAATATGTGAAATCCCTTTCAAGAACTGTTTCACTGGAGATAGGACTGAAAGGTGGCAATCCATGAGCTGACAAGCAGAGATGGAACAGTGGTGAATCGATATAAGAGTAAGAATTGCCAGAGAATAATAACTCACACATACTGCAGAACCAGATACATCTTGATCTTAAATGGTCCTGGTTCTTATGTTGGAAGCAACTAGAAAATCTTTCCCACTTAGCCAAATATGATTTTCCAAGGATTTAAAATTCTATCATCCAAGCAGTGAGTTAAAGGAATTAAAGGTTGGGGTATATCACACAAACCAAGTATATCTTGTGGAGAAGTTTGAGGCAATGCTCTTGTCCATTTTCAAAAGAAGGGAGAAACACTACTGCATGTGTCAAAAGGGAGGCTGCCACAGTTATCCTGAGGGAGCCTTTCTGAATCTTTAGAAAACCTATGGTTATTACAGAAAAGGGTGGAAAGGCATATAGAAACCTTAGTGTCCATGGGATAAAAAGCATCTGTCTGCCTGGCCCTTGTGCAATGAGTCCTAGAGCAGAATTTCTTTAGCAGTCTGTTGTGAATGAAGGCAAACAATCTATTTATTCAAGTTCCATTCAGGGGGGTCTGCCCAGGTCCTGCTCAGCTTGTCTGCAATAATATTCCGCTCTGAAGGAATATAAATAAGACTGTAGGGATAGATTACGCTGAGTTTCTAGATCCCAGGCTACCACAGCTACTCTGCAGAAGGGGTAGGATCTGGATCGCCTGTTTGTTAATTTACCACATCACTATGGTGTTGTCTGTGATTTCTAGTACAGGGCCTGGAACCTAAAGATAATATAAAGATTATTTATCAGAGCCATCATTTCTTTGACAATTATTTGTTTGTGTTTATCCTACTTGTTCCACATATGCTGAACTTTCACCCCCTTGGAAACAACTTCCCAAGCAACGTCTGACCCATCTGCAGCTACAGACTGAGTAGGGGCAGGAAGGGAAAAGGGCAGACCAAGATTAATAGACATCTGATCTACCCATCAGAATTAACTCCCATTTCACAAATCCCAGAACTGGAATCTGAGATGATAGAGGGTGCTTGAGCTGGGTCCAAACTGATTTGAAGATCCACTGAATTTTCCTCATGTGAAGTCTGGCCAAAGGTATAAGAATTGTGGAGACCATGAAACCCAGAATGCTGAGACAGTATTGTGTTTACCTGTGCTTTGCAGACTGTGTTTATTTAGTTTCTTATAAAAGGAACCCGAACTGCAAGGAAAGTTTCTATTGTATGCTGGTATGGAAGGCTGAAAAATCGGTGTACCCCCCCAAATTAACTTTCCCCCTTTCATCAAATCTTTTAAGGACTTTGGCAGATGAAGGGCTAAATAATTCCTCTTTATCTGGGGGGGGGGGGGCATTCAGGAACTGAGCTTTGACATCCTTTCGTTCTGGGAACAAAGCCAAGTGAAGAGTCTGATAGCTGCTTTGGAAACATCATCAACAAAGTCAAAAACATTTTTAGACAGTACTTAGTTACCTGACACATAGAAGATATTAAAGAATTCAGAGATGTCCTAGTCTCTGGAGAATGGAGTTTAGCAACTGACTTTCTCACATTGTCAAAGGAAGCTAGCAAAAACAATCGTGAGCCTAACAATTCACTATTCTGAAGGATAAGGTGGAAGTAGTACAAATGTATTTTCCAAAGGCTTTCCCATCTTTATAAGAAGCAGTAGGGTTAGCAGCTAAAAGATTTTTGGCAGAAGATGGTTTTGACAGAAAATCACTCCAAGATCCTAGGGTTTGAAAAAAAGAAATGTGTTTGTCTGAGTATTTCATTTTGATCCCACTGAAATAACTCATAAAGTCTGGCAAAAGGATAACTCTTCAGGAGGAGGATCTAAAGAAAAAAACTTTCCTCAGAGTCAGATTATCCCTCATGTGGGGGTTTCCTTACACCCATCCCCTAAAACCACTTCTTGAATCAACCAATCAATGACACTCAATAGTGCTCACAGAGGATTACTGTAGCTTGTGTGGAGACTGGCTTGGGACAGCGATGTCACTGTTTCATTAACTTTTCTTACAATCAAACCCAGACTCGTGTACAAAACACTGCTATACTTGTCTAGTAGCAACAATTTGGAATACAGTATCATGATCATTATTTTCTTCATTTCCTTCACAATCAAACATCAAAGATTGCTATATTTTGGGGATAGGAGGCAGCAAGCTGTATATATTAGACAAGAGCATAGAGAAATACATTACTGTGGCTGCATTTCTTCGACTGTTGGCCCAGTCTAATATCAGGGTGGCAAAAAAGATGGCTGACTCTTGGAGGTCACAGTGAGGAGGCATGCTGTACATATATGTCAGCAACTTGAAATACATGACCACTGACATTTGTTTTTCACTTTCATTCTGATCTAACACCAAAAGGTACACAGATTGTAATTATTTTTTTGGAGGGGTAGGGAAGCCAGCACTATTACCAGACATGATTTATGTATCCTCACAATTATTTATCTTCCCAGTTTATTAAGAACAACTATTTTGTCAGATTTTAACTTAAGCTTTAGACACAGCTTATTCATTCCCTGAAAGAAAAAATAAGAATGAATACCTTTACCCAGACATTATGACACAAAAAAACAGAACTATCAATAACATTTGGAAAGTATTGCAGAATAGAAAGGGTAAGTAGTATAGTTTTGTTTTAAAATGATGTGTGTCAAAATGTAAGCTAAAAAAACAGACACTATTTTGCTTTTAATAATAGCAGCATATATTTTTGATACCTAGATTAAGTCCAGTAGGCTGTAAGTGGAGGATGAAGATGGGTGGAATTGAGGCTAGGAGTCCAGCAAAATGGTCCAAACTGGGCCCTACAGTTTTTCAGATCAACAACTGTTAACTTTCATAGTGGATTAATTGTATAATGAATTTACCCTAAATCCAAAGTGCTGACTATCAAAGAAAGTTAACAGTAACTGTAAATTTACAGAGGTTTATATTTTGGCACCTGTGTTTTATTCATGACAAGAGAGTACTTATTTTGGTTTACCTTTACATCATCGATCCCAATATGGGTGAAACGACTTCCGCGAATACCAAAGTGCGAAAGTCTCCAAAGTCGAATTCCAAATAAGCGAACGACAAAACCTCGTCCCTTTTTGACCCATGGTAGCAATGGTGTGGAGGTGTGGCGCAGCCGGAAATGTCAAATGTCGAAATATTTTCGACATTTAACATTTTTCGTGGTTTTGATTTGCTTAAATGAGTCGATTAAGTGGCCAGTCGACGAAGTGATATAAAGGTAAACCGTTATTTTTACATAAGGTAACATTCTCATCAGAACTCTAGTAATCAGAAGTTTAACAGGTAGTAAAGCCTTAATGTTAAGACAATTTAATAATATTATGGTATTACAAAACTCTGTGCAAAGTCAGAACCTTAGAATGACAAGTCAACACATTTTTTTCTTCTCCCTCTCTCTTTTCCTTTCTTTCATTTAGCTAAACCACAATCTGTGAGTGTACTAACTGCACACAACAGGCATAAATCCTAACCCAATATGTTATTCTCTTGGTATTCCCAGCATTTCTCATAACACATCACTTTTCGACATTATAGCAATTTCATATCTTTTCTTAACCAAAACATCAATCTCACAAAGATTGCTTCCTTAGACAGACTAAGAAGTTACACCTTATAATGTTATGTTTTCCCCATCTGGATTTAACTAATTTCCCTGTGCATCTCTTGTATTGTGATTTAGTTTCTCATTACATTTGGAGCAGTCTTTTGAGCTGTTATCTTCTCTGCTAAATGAACACTGCCTCTGATGAACCAGTCTTCTAATGTTTTAGGAACAGACACAGACACACACACACACACACACACACACACACACACAGATACACACACACACACAGATACACAGATACACACACACACACACAGATACACACACACACACACACACACACTGTGTTGTAGTGCCATATTAAATATCAGATGAAATGATAAAATTCAAAAAAGCAGAGGATGACAAAGAACAAACTGGCTGAATATGTGGTTTCTCAAAAAGAACTGTTTAAAACAAATAGTAGAGATAGAAGACAGAGCACACAGAGAAAACCTGATATTTTCTGCTCTGCCTGAAAAACTGGAAAGAACAGACTGTACTGTGAAGGCACAGATAAGCAACTGGACTGGTGTTACACAGCAGAATTTAACTGAAAGGGAACATTGAGTGTATGCTTCAAACCTGACCCTTAGAAAGCAGCCAAGATTTATATTAGTAAAGCTGCGATTATACAAATAGAAAGAGTTTATCCTGACAAAATTGTGGAAGAGCAAGATATTAAAAATAGGGGACAGCAGAATGAAGAAAATGATTATTCATTGTAAACCAGGCAGAAGAAAAGCAAATTTAGCCCAACAATCAGGGAATGTCTTGAGGCAGGTCAGAGATTCACATTGCTGTACCCAGCTGTCTTCAAAGTGTCTTTTCCCTGGAGTATCAAAGTATTTATTTGATGCAGAACAGGCTACAGAGGAAATAAAAAAGTTTATCCAAGCAAAAATGAGTGAGCAAGCAGAAAGGGACTCTGCTTCTCATTCTTCTGATGGTAAGGTTCATAGAGACGTTACCATCAGACGTTTTCCAGTGTTCAAAAGGAAATTTCTTGAGAGACAGAAATAACATAGGAATTGACAAGCAGAATAAGCAGTACCTTGGATTTGAACCAGAGTCTGGTGTTGGGAGAAGGAGATAAACGGGAAGAAGACCAGCAAATCTGAAAATAGTGAATAAATGGAAGACTATAAACCAACTTGTCACATTTGTGAAATATTGTTTTGCAAAAAAAGTGGCTGAAAAACACTGGATTTTTGTTGACTTTATTAAACTTGCGGGTGGACTGTAAAGTATATGGCCTCACTTTATAACAGTAATATTTAAGGAGGACACAAACAGGGAGCAACTAACCAAGTAAAACATTTTTTGTTCTTATCAGTATTTGTATAAAACATTTCATTATATAAACTGTATGTTATATACAATAAAACAGTTTTCTCTAGTGTGCAGTCAGGCTATTTTAAATGTGAGGGAGTCTTTTCAGTGACTGTTGTATGTGTTAAGGATGATAAAGTGAACAAGTACTTATTTTTAGTTGCAAGAAATATAGGTTTTACAGTATAACAAGACAAAAAAGATGGGCAAAAGCAAATTGTAATGTTCACATGCTGTGATCTTGGGCTACTGGGGTAGGGGTGGGGTGTAAAACTGCACTGATTATATTACATGCAGAATTAGGATAATTACTAATTTTATTTTACAAGGGTGAATGTTTAGAGTACTACATTTGGCTTAAGCTGTAAACAGGTGTTTTTCTAAGTATGTAGACTCTAAAAATAAGACAAAATGATGAAAGCCATTACATTGTTAAGCTTCACACAACTGCAACGATATCAGCTTGTTTGTTTTCCACTGAGAAATTTTCAGTGGAGTCAAGATATCTACAGCTGAGGGCAGCTATACATTCTTTTCTGAGTTAAATTTACAAAGACTCATTGTTTAGTGCATTTCCAAGGTGACAAGCTGTTGGCAGGTACAAGCAGTTAATCTTGTGAATTTTGAGTATTCTTCAGTGATGGAAATGCAAAATTTAAAGGCACAATGGCAAGCAGTTCATTAAAAAAATAAGTTTGTAATTATGGGAAGTAAATAAAAGGTAACAAGCTCCCTAGCAGCCTTAATACTTTAATGCAGTGTACAATTTAGTTTTATTCAAAGATAGCCAGTGTACATTTTTCTTAGTGCTAAACGTTAATGTTTTCTGAAAGTATACAAGCTGTTGTTCATATCTGGGAGAGGTAGAGGGATAAGAAATAAGAAACAGCAATCAGTGTAAGTGACAGGATATAACATATGCTTTTGCATGGATAACCTTAATTTTAGGTTAGATAATGTCTATACGTGCAGTTGTCAATATGGGGTAACTGTTCTCTTCTGGAGGGTTAAACTTCATATTCTGAAAATGTACATTGTTTTGTGTGATTGTTCCAAGCTAAAAGGAGAAGCAGGTGTTTTGCATATAGTTTTTTTGTTTGAGGGTTTTCATTAATTAAACCAAAAAGTATTGAAAAAAATGAGACATATGTTCAAATTGAGATAAGACAAAACAAATATACAAAATATCAGCCTTTGAAACATTAGTATATGCATGTAACACAAAAGCTGGAAATACACATTCATAAAACTGTCATGTATAATAGGTGGGAACAATAGCTTTTTATAATGATGGCTATGCTGTCCATATTATCCTGGAATTTGAATGGCCTTACATGTATAGATAAAAATGAAACACCAATGAATTATATTAAGAAATAAAGAGTGCAAATAGCAATGCTGCAGGAGACAGATTTGGAAATAAACATGTGAATTTGACAAATAGAGGATTTCAGAATGGATATTCAGTAGAATATCAGGGACATGGGAAAAGGGGACTAATTATACTAATTGTTAGAGGGGCTCCAATAGGGACAGGTGAGGGGGAAAAAGACACAAAATATAGATTTGTGGTGGCAAGGAGCTACTGGCAAGGGAAGAGTATTACAATGGTATGTAACTTATATTCCACCAAAAACTGCTAATATGGAGCATAAGAAAATTTTGGGAGAAATAATCAGCTTTTAGCAGGGAATATTATTTATGGGTGGAAACTGGAATTTGATTTGCAATAATGAGATGTATCAGGGTCACCTAGAAGGGACAACATAATAAAGAGGATAGATTTCTGAAGAAATTTATGAAAATATTTGGCACATTAGTTGGAAGCCAGATAGCATTTAAATACCCCCCGCCCAAGGAAAAATAACTGGGCTAGACTAGATAGAAATTATATTTCAAAGGAAAATGTGCATTCATTTGAAAGCTTTAACACACATCTAATAAGTATTTCTGATCATGCACAAATAAAAATTAAGATAAAACTGCAAGGTGGTGAAGTAAAAATAAGACACTAATGCTTCCTCATCTACCTGTTAAAAAGAGAGGAATTTAAGGAAAGTCTAGTGGAAATTACTTGAGAGTTAATAGGGAAGATACAGATATCTTCAGAAGTTATAGCAAGTGACTGGGATAAAATCAAAAATTAGTTTAAAAATAGGGTCTAAATAAAAGAGAAATCTGGTGAAGAAGTAATAGAAATTACTTAGCTGATAAATGTTAAAGTACTGCAGAATAAGGGAAATCTCACAGAACAGGAGGAGGAGGAGCAAATGCAGAGCATGAAAGAGAAAATAAGGGAGTATGTGGATAATATGCATGAGTTTAGAAAGATTGCAGTTAAGCAACTATTTTGATAACAACTGCAGAGCACAAAATCTTTTAGCACAATGGCTTATGCAACAGAATGTTGAAAAGGTTGTCACCAAACATAGGAAATGTATAATAAGAAAAATAACAAGAGATCCTGTAGAGGTTTTAGAGACATTTTGGAAATTTTATGAAATGTGCATATAGCAAAGAAATATGGAAATCAAGAAAGGGTACAAATGGAAATATTTTTGGCAGACTTAATTATGCCAATGTTAGAGGCAGATGAGGCTCAACAACTACCAGTTAAGATATGAGGTGATAAGACAACAACAGTGATGTATAATTAATCTTTAGGAATGTCTCCAGGAACAGATGTTATTCCAGTGAAAGTTAGGAAATTAGGAGGAAAGCAAGTGATAAAGATCTTGAAGCTGTTGCTTAGCAGTATTTGAAAAGGATGGGAAACACCAACTTCTTGGAAGAAAGCTGTGGTGGCTGTGTTAGCTAAAGAAGACCCTTCACAGCTGGTTTCATATAGACTCATTTCACTTTTAAGCCATGAGTATAAAGTATTTATGTCTATACTAGCTAAAAGAATGGCAATGGGTGTTGCCAAAATTAATAAATATGGATCAGTGTGGTTTTGTGGAAAGGAGGCAAATATTTGACAACATTAATAGAACAAAGATGATCCAGAGGGAAGCCAAATGTAAGAAAATAGCTCTGTTGATCATGGATCTTGATGCAGAGAAAGCATGATAGAGTAAACTAGGATTTTATGAGTAGAGCACTGGAAGCACATGCATTCCCTGACACATTATAAAGGTTAATTAGAATGATATATGAAGGATCAGAGACAAGAATTAAAGTAGGAGGATTCCTCTCAGATAAGTTATGTTTGAACAAAGGAACCAGGCAGGGGTGCCTTCTTTCCCTTTTGTTATTTAATTTACAGTTAAAACAACTGGAGAAGAACATAAGGGACTCAAAAATACAAGTATATATTTGATAAGGTAATCAAGAAAAGTTGGTTTTATTTGCAGATGATATTATTTTTGTAACTGATGAATCCAAAAAATGACATCTCAGTGTTGTGGAATATTTTGATGCAGTTTCAAGTCTTTTCAGGAAGCTATGCACTCACCATATTGTTACATCTGTGGTGCCCATTTTCATTCTTCCTCAACTGTTGGGTTCAGATCCAACCCGCTTTGTGGAACAACTCTTGAGCTCCTCCCTTACCCAAAATGCACTAGTCCCCTACCATATCTCAGATCTTGCTTCTGACTTTTAAGTCTATACAATATTTAACAAATATAAATAGATGAGATGAAAGAATATGGAGCTCAATAAAGGAACACTGGCTCCTTTAGCCTCTTCTAATCCTTCCAGAAGTCAAATTGGTAGAGGGTTAGAGGGACGGAAGTTGAGGAAGAGTGAAAATGAGCAACACAGATGGAACGCTATGGTGAGTACATACCTTTTTTATCTAATGTTATCATTTTCATTCACTCCTCAACTGTTGGGACAGTCCTCAGCTACCTAACTGCCAGGAGGACTCTAAGGAAGGATATTCCTGAGCACCGCTGAACCAAAGCATGCTCTTTCTCTAGAAATGAGATCCAATTTGTAACAAGCAATAAAGGTATGAGGGTTAGCCCAAGCTGCAGCTGCACAAATATTTTCCAAGGAAGGTCTGGATAAAAATACTGAAGACGTTGCTATAGACCTGGTAGAATGAGCTTTTAGAGGTTTTGGCAAATACAAAACCAATTTTTGTACACAAATGAAATACAAACAGTTAACCATTTGACTAAGGTTATTTTAGTAACTGGTTTGCCCAATTTTGAATCAGAAAAGGAGACAATTTATCTGATTTCCTGAAAATATTTGCCCTATGCAGATAAAAATGCAACTGTCTATGAACATCCATAAGTGCGACATATTCTCTCCTTTGTTTGAAATTCATGGAAAGAAAATTGGAAGGTTGATAGTTTGATTAATATTGGATTCTGACACCACCTTAAGAAGGAAGGATGAGTTGGTTCATAAGGTTACCCTATCATTATAAAAAAATGAAATAAGGAGGCTTAGAAAATAGGGCTTGAATTTCTGAGACTCTTCTAGCAGATGTACTGGCCACTAAAAAGACAGTCTTCCAGGCTAAAGTTTTAGTTCACAGTTGGCTGACAGTTCAAAGTGACATTGGGTGAAAGACTATAAACCCAAATTCAGATCCTGTGGGGAGAGTGGGTTCTTTAAAAGGGGTCTAAGAAGAAGAAAGGTTCCCCTTAAAAAAGCCTTACAAAGTTTATCAGAAGCCAAAGATGAATTATTTACTCCTATGTGAAAATTAGAAATGGCAACTAGTTGCACTTTTATAATTAAAGAACAAGCACATCAGTTAAAAAATGGTAGCTAAAAACTGAAGAACTTTAGGTACTGGCACTGAAAAAGGGTCAATGTCATTTTATTGCACCCAAATAAACTTTTTCCATGTACTTCTGTACATTTTTCTAGTTGAAGCTTTGTGGGAGGATAAAAGAATGTGGCAGATGGGTATGGGGATCCTTGGCTGTCATGCTATCAATGAACAGGTGGTCTTGAACTGGATCAGGAATCCATGGCAGGGGAAGCAGATGAGGCCAAAGAAAGGGGAACCAAATCTGATGAGGCCAATAAGCAGCAATGAGATGCAAAGAGTTCACAGCAAGGTTGGCCCCATCGATGGAATATCTTTTCTGCCACTTTCATGTTGAGTGACCACTTGTGAGGCATTAGAATGTATCTGCTTAACTTGTCTGCTATCACTCTGGATTTCCCTGAAATGTGCTTTGCTATAAGAAATCGACTGGAGGAGATCACCCATTATGACACTCTCAAACCTTCTCGTCATGATGTTTGGTTCCTCCTTGTTTGTGTGATGTACCAGATCATTGACATATTGTCTATCTGGATCACAAAGGTCCCAGAGGAGAGACTGTCTTGGAAGGCCTGCAACACTAGCAGCACTGCTATCATTTCTAGGACACTAATATGCATACAGGCCTCTTCGGGGGGGGGGGGGGGACCTTGCGCCTTGGACTGTCTTTCCTCAGAAGTGCCCCCCACACCCAATCTGGGAAGCATCCATGGTAACTATGGCCTTGGGCTGAGGGACAGTGAAGGGGCAACCTCTGATCTGAGTAAATCCACCAAAGGAGATCATTTCTGCATGCATGAGTTATCCTGATTTGGGGAAATAAGGGTTGGTGAAGAATAGACCATTGAGTTACTATGGTTCACTGAAGAATTTTCATGTGTTATCTTGTTAATGGAACCAAAACTATCGCAGCAGACACTGACCCCAATGTTTGAAGGAACAATTGAGCTAAAAGAGAAGAATTTTGAATGATCTTTTTGACATGGAATCATATGGTCTGTACCCTTGGTAAAGGGAGAGGGGGGCTGTTAAGGATGTTGTGTCAAAGAGAGCTTTGATAAACTCTAGTTATTCAGTTGGTTCTAGTTGTGATTGACAGTAATTTCTGGGTGAGAGCACAACTGGAGTACATAATCTCATGCTTTGATCAGATGATGCCTGGTCGGAGCGGTTATGAGCCAGTCATCCAAGTAAGGAAACATGTGGAATACATGCAGTCTCAAGTGAGCTGCCACTACTGCAATGCATTTGGTGAACATCCTGGAGGCTATGGTAAGACCATATTGCAGAGCTCAGAATTGGTAATGACTAGCTCCCAGCCAGAAGAGTAGGTATCTTCTGGACTGTCTGTGCATTTTTATAGGATAGTACGCATCCTGAAGATTTACTAAGCACATCCAGTCATCCTTGTGCAGAAAGTGCAGAATGGACGGAACCATCACCAACTGGAACTTGGTGTATCCCTGTTTACTTTGGCACTAAAAAAAAATCTTGAGTAAGTTCTGGACTCTTTCTGGTCTGGGAGATTTCTTAGGTGAATCTTTTTTCTAGAAGTTTTTTTATTTCTAATGCTGCTGCTTTCCTCTGACTGGGTAGAACATCAGGAATTTTGTTTACTGTTAAGGGTGTAGGGAAAAGGGTATTATATAACCTCTGGAAATAATCCTCTGCACCCATGAATCCTTGGTAATCTCTAATCAGGCTCTCTGGTGCAGGGATAAATGACCCCCGACTGCCTTCAGAGGTGGATAATTGGGCCTCTTTTCAGGAGCACTGGTATGATCTGTCACAGAAAGGATCTCTGGACCCTTTGTTTTGCAGGCCTCCTCTGCCATGTGGCTGGTATCTTCCATTAGAGTTCCCCCTCTGCCCCTGGAGGAACTTCCCCCCTTTGCCCCTGGAGGAACTATCTTCACGTGGATCTTGGAAGGGACCCTGGGACTTTCTGCACCACATTTTTAGACTATCTCATTAATTCTAGAAAAGATCCTTTGATGAGTCAAAAATGTATGCCCAAAGCAGACAGGATCTTACCAGCCTACTCACACCTGGATAATGTGTCTTTAACCTTGGGGCCAAACAAAGAGCTTCTGTCAAAGGGAGCATTGATGAAGGAAAACTTTAAGGACTCAGCAAAATCACACAGTTGCATCCAGGTATGCCTTTTAATGGAAATGCCTGAATCTGCCACCCTTGACATACCCTCAGGTGCATGTGAGATGAGCATCATGGATGAATTTGAAATAAACTGCAGGGTAGCCAACTTTGAGAAAATTGAGCTCTCTGCCTCAGAAGTAATTCCCACAGATGGATTTGGTGAGTTCTTTAATCAAATCCCTCTAGAGTCAGGTGAAGTGTGTCAAATAATTCAGTGAATAAAGTGCAAAAGTTGCTTATGCATATACACACTTCCCGAATATGTTCAGTGCCCTAGACTCCCCTGTTAGGGAGATGAACAGAGGAGCTTTGTTTTGCAAGTTCCTTTTTTTTTTTTTTGCTACGACCATGGCATCAACTGCTACTTCTTTGTTCCAAAATTCCCTATCCTTGGGTGGTGCCAATATATCCTGTCTGATCGGCTCAATGGAATCAGATTCCTCCCACTCCTGTTGAGAGATTAAATCAATGAGCTCATTGGTGGGCAGAATCATCCAGGAGGTAGATGAGACAGCTCTACAGGCTTCCAGGAATACTGATTTCTCTTGGGAAGGGTTGTTGGTTGACCAACCACCCCTTTGCTTGAGGATCTCTAGTATGTCTTGAAATGAGACGTCATCATATGGTGACCTGGGGACCCTTCCCCTCATTGAAATCAGTATCCTCCACGACAGACTCTTGAGGAGAGTCTAAGTGCCTCCTTTTGCACTTTCTCTTCCTATGGACTTTTTCGGCGGGATGTTCCAAATAAATATTGGAAGATATTAATACAGCCTGTTAGTTATCCTGGAGACTTTGGGCCTCCTGTCCTGGTGGTACAGGAAATTTCGGCTCAAGACAAAAAGACAACTGGGTCTGAGAAGTAGGAGCCAAGGAGGGTGGATACATCCTTTCTCTTAGTGCAGAAAAACTCTCCACCACTTCAAAAGCCAAATGCTTTGGAGAGAGAGAGACCAATAGCTCTGAGAAGACATGCTCAAGGACCGTGGGCTCTTTCCAACCCAAAGGCAAACCATCCGAAGCAGAGATCAGTGATGAGCTGTTGAGTGCTGAGGCTCCAAGGGGCAGAGATGGCTCTGACAACCTCGGAGTCAACTCCAACACCTCGACCCTTGGGATTTCTTGAACCATAGCCTGCCACTCTGTTGGTTTCTGGAATAAGGCCACTGAGGAGTGGAAAATTATACACCCACAGCAGAAAGAGCCTTCTCATCTTTCTCACGCCTGGCTAGAGTTTCTTTAACCTTGGGAACAAACAGGGATGTTCAGTCAAATGAAGCGTTGATGAAAGAAAACCTAAATTGCTCCATGAATTCACATAAGTGCATCCAGGCATGTCACCTGATGGCTACGCCTGAACCCACTGCTTGTGTCGTCCCTTCAGCAGCATGTGCAATTAGCCTCATGGATGAGTTTGAAATTGATTCAGGGGTGGTGAGCTGAGAAGCCACTTTGTCTCATGCTCCTTCAGCTACTGCTCCTGACAGAGTATCTGACAGCTCTTTAATCAGCTCTGTCTGTAGTCTGGTAAAATGTGCCATGTAATTCAAGGACCTGAGAGCAAAGGTCAATGAAGTGTAAACGGCTTACCAAATTTATCCATAGTCCTAGATTCTTTATTAGGAGGATCAATAGTAGGAGTTTCGTCGGGAAGTTTCTTTTTGGTGGCTGCCACTACCTTCATGGCATTTACAAGAATTCCATTAACCCAGTGTTGGTGACCCTTAGGTGCTGAAAGGATAATATCTGGTCTCTTAATGACTGGGTCAATTGAATCAGGCAACTTTCAGGCCCACTAAGTGATCAACTTAATAAGATTGTCAGCGAGTGGAGAAATCTGAAAAATAGAGGGCTTGGCATGAAAATCCTCTAGGTATACTGATTCCTCTGAGGAAGGTTGAAGGGAAGTCCAACCACCCCTCTGTTCAGGATCTCTAGGATGTCCCCAAAGGAAACCTTATCAGAGTCTATCACTCTAGTACCCCTAGCGAGATATCAAATGCAAATTCTTCAATGGCTTCTAGTGTCTCAATGGTCCATACTAAATCAGCCAGTGTCTCATTTGGTCACAATTACCAACTGTTGCAAGGAAGATCTGATTTGGTGGCTTCACTCCAATGAAATCCTGTTGAGCTGTCCCTTTGTTCCCCAACAACCCCAAACCATAGTGACCATGGACACATCCCAGATGGTGTGGGAGGGGGCATTATCTGGGAAAGACAGTCCAAGGCACTTGGTCCCACTTGGAGGTTAATTTTCATATCAAGGGTAGTGCTCTTAACATTACAAGCATTTCAGAAAACTCTCCACTTGGAAATGACTGCAATTCAAACAGACAACATGTCAGTAGTCTGGTACATCAACAAGCAGGGGGGAACCAGGTACTATCCTCTCTGTTGAGAATATCTCAGAGTTTGGCAATGGGTGATTCCATCCGACCACTTTCTCATAGCAATGCACATTCCAGGGAGCTCCAATGTGATTGCAGACAAACTGAGCAGATGTATTATAATGCCTCACAAATAGTCTCTCAATCCATTGATAGCGGAAAAGATATTTCGCCAATGCGGCCAGCCTTGCTGCAACCTGTTTGCATCACTCCAGAACAACAAGTGCAGCAGCTACTTCATCCTGATTCCCCCCTCCAGGGGAGTCACTGAGAGATGCTCTTCTACATGACTGACCCTCTGGTCTACTCTATGCATTTCCCCTGATCCCCCTAATATCCCAATACTTAAAGAAAGCCATCAGGTCAAAGTACAGGATAATTATCATTTCTCCATTCTGGCCTTGAAAGGTTTGTTTTCTCATTCTTTGGCCTCATCTACTTTGGAAATCTTAGACCCTGGACTGAGCTCTAGACCTACTGTCCCATCCAGATGGACTGGTTCATCCAAATCTCCAGAACTTCAAGCTCACTGGGTGGCTTCTACAATTCCCATGATATCCAGGCATTCCTCTGTCAATTCCCCAGTCCAAAGAATTGTTCTGGCCTGCCACAAACCTTCGACTAGAATACTGTACAATAGCAAGTGGCAGAAGTTTTCTAATTGGGTGTCAAAGACTAACCTTGATCCATATTTGGCTCCAGTAAATAAAGTACTGGAGTTCTTGACATTGCCTTTTGAAGCAGGAGCCTCAGCATCGAGCATTCGGGTTCATTTAGCTGCAATATCTAATTTTCATTCTGGTCTAAATGGCACATCCTTAATGTCCTACAAGCTTTGCAAAGCCTTCCTGAAAGGATCCTTGATGCTCAAGACTGCCATATAAAGAACACTCTGCATCTTGGGACTTGAATTTGATACTCCAATCTCTTGTTTATCTCCCCCTTTGAACGCTCTACATGCTGCAGTCTAAAGTTCTTGTCCTGGAAAATCTTATCCCTGGTAGCTATTTCCTCCACAAGAAGGATATCTGAGATACAAGCCTTATCGTGCAAACCTCCTTATCTAATTTTTCATAAAGACACGGTCTCATTGAGGACAAACCCCTCCTTTTTACCAAAGACAGTATCTGAAACCAACCTTAACCAGACTATTCAACTCCCAGTCTTCTTTCCCAGCTTTTCTAACAAAGGTGAATACTACCTACATTTATTGGATGTACATAGACAACCTTGTTTCAACCTGCACAGGACAAAGGAGTTCAGAAAATCAGGTCAGTTGTTTGTTTCCTTTTCCACAGTGGCTATGGGGAAACCAGTTTCTAAAGTCACTCTGGCTGGGTGGCTAAAGGATTGCATCACCTTTGTTTATGACAAGAAGAATTTGCCACTACAAAGGCCTGTTAAAGCACATTCCACTAGAGCAGTAGCTGCATCTGCAATCTTTTACTCTAGAGTTTCTATAGACATTATTTGTGCAGCGGCTACTTGGGCATCTCCACCTATGTTTATTACTCTTTACAAACTGAATCTGATCTCTAGGGGATGGGCATCCTTCGGCTTGATGGTCCTCAGGTATATTCTTCCGTGAGACCTCCCAAGATTCAGGTAGCTAGGGACTCTGTGCCACAGTCAAGGATTATGTGAAGACATGACAACATCAGATAAAAAAATGTATGTCTTACTATAACGTTCCATCTGTGTTGTCAATCTTCACATATCCTTGACATACCCACCTGCCTTCTCACTGACCTTAGGTTTCTTGGTGGATCGGATCCTTTCACAATATTGGGCTTCATTAGGAGATACAGACAAAGTCTCTGTTCCTTTGTTTTATGCCTGTCACTGCTGTATGCAAACTTGATCTGAGGTAATTTGGCAAAAAGCATTATGAGTAGAGCTTAACTCAAGAGTTTTTTGGAAGGTGCAGGCTGGAATAACAGCTGAGTCAGTTCAGAGGATCAGAACCGAACCCACAGTCAAAGATATGTGAAGATCAACAACACAGATGGAATGCTATGGTAAGACATAACTTTTTTTTCTTCAACTATCATTAACCAACTGGCTAATAAGATTAGAAAAACTCAAAGCTACATCTACTCACAAACCCAGGTCCTTCAATGAATCTACAGTTTCAATCACTGTGTCCTGCATTAAATATTCATTTTTCAAATTATGTCTCCCTGCCTCCCGAATCTCATATACTTAGTTTTTGATGTATTTATCAGCATATTATTCTCCTGTGCCCAAATTGTCAATTTAGTTAAGTTCTTTATTCAGGCATGCTCTACCTGTAACACATGTAATCATTTTCCCCATTTTCAAGTCATCTGCATATAGACTGTAGAACACCTCAGATGGAAAAGATAGATCTAAAAGATACAATCTAAACAAATATGGGTCTAGGATACAGCCTGCATTGTAACCTTGAATTACACCTGTCAAATTGCTGTAAGATACTTGCCATGTCCTATCCATCTATCAAGAATACATCAATACCTAGTTTTTCTAATTTATTTTTGTTTTATGCACGACCCCATCAAATGCTGAAGTTAAAGTTATATAAATTAAATCACAGCACAAATTTTTACTCATAGCTGTTATAATATTTTTATAGAACATCAGCTTAAGATGGTAATATATCTATTTTCAACATATGTATGCTAATATATGGTTTCAAGTCCCAACCTTTCCAGTTCTGCCAAGGATTTATCCAACATAACCTCTATTATTTTTTCTCAACATGAAAGTAAACGTATGAGTCTGGGTTTGTCCTATTCCACTCCCCCTTAAAGACAGGTTTAACAAGTGCATATCTCCAATCTTGATTAATCTTTCCATATTTATACAGCTTAGTAAATAACATATATAATGGTACTGTAAGTTCATGCAGAAGTGCTCTTGGGTCATTATTAATAATTTTGCCTCCTCCCTGTGCTTTGTTTGGATCCAGTTTGCAAAATTCGTTTTCAATACAATCTAAACTGATTTCAGTATCTGAAGTTACCCGGAGGACAATTTATTACCCCCTTTGTGGAGCCAAACTTTTTTGCATAACATTTTGTAAATACATCTATAATCTGCTGAGTCTGAGAATAAATTTTAAAATCTACACACAGTTTATCTATTTGTATTTCTTTACTCATACCACATAAGATCATAGCAGGTTACTAGGCTATTGGCCATAAGGCCTCTACAAGCCTAGCCATGTTATATCCTCATTCCCTTATGGACCAAGATATATAGTCTATGTTTGTGCGTGAATCTAAGATCAGCACCAGCTCCCCCTAAGAGTGACATAGGTGAAACCTCCAGTGTAAATTTGTGGTTTCCCATCCAATTATCCAGGTTATGATTAAATAGGATCATCGAGGAGCTCTGTTTTACATGAATTGGGAGTTTGTTCCAGAGGAGTGGCAACCTCTGGGAGACATATCTGTCTCTCCAGCAAGTCCTGTTAATACTGCAGGCTAGGTTAAGGTCCCTAAAGCAAGTGAATCTTGTCTCATTGGATTTGCAGATGTGCAGCAGCTTCATCAAGACATGGTCTGAGACTGCTCTGTAGGTCAGGCACAAGTTGCCTCTAAGCAGTCTATACGATACTGAAGTAAACTGATAGGGCCTTCAGTCTGTCCATGTAGGTCATGTGTTGTAATCCCTGAATTTTCTTGGTGAGAAATCAGATATCTGGTGAGGTAGATGCAGAAAGGAGCACTATACTCTATTACTGGTCTGATGACAACCAAGGAAGTCATAACCTCCTTGGCTTTGGATGTTACACTCTTGCTTATGAGGTGTGCAATGTAGAAGGCCTTCTTTACTACTGTGTACACCTGCTATCAACTTACATTTCTAAATCCCTCACCACTGGGTTTGAACTTAAGCAGTATTATTAATGTTGTAATTAACAGGATTTTCGCCTTTGCCAAAGGGGAAGATAATGCATTTTTCTGCATTTAGTTTATGTCCGTGGCTTTGACACCAATCATTTGTCTTTGTAAGTACATTATGCAGTATGTTGACATCTTTGGGAGCTTTGATGATTGCACCCAGGTTCCATTCATCAGCAAACGTGGTGAGACATAGGCCATCTATTTTCACCTAGACTTCTGAAAAACAGATACCAAACAGGAGGGGGGCCTAGCACAGATCCTTGTGGAACACCACTGGCAACAGGTCTGCTAGTAGAAGTGGCATACCCAATTCTGACTCTATGTGTTCTGTTTGTGAGCCAGTTGGGAACCCATCTAGTAACATAAGGGTTAATCCCAAACTAGGTGAGTTTCTCAATGATGTCCGAGTTGGGGATCGTGTCAAAGGCCTTGGCTATGTTTAGATGGGTAGTATGAACTGTTTTGCCTTCATCCAGGACCTTGGTAACATTCTCAAAGAAGGCCACCAGATTTAGCAGGCAAGATCTTCCTATAACAAAGCCAAACTGGGTTAGGTCAAGAGTTTGAGGGTCACCTATATACTTGTTGATATGGTCCATGATGATTCTCTCTATGGCCTTGCAGATAAGGCTAGTTAGGCTTACAGGTCTAGAGATCCCGGGGTCGGTTGATGGACCCCCCCTTTGTGTAAGGGGATAATGGTTGCTGTTTTCCACTCAGCTGGGGCAAAGCCAGTGCTTAGAATGAGATTGAAGAGAGTTGCTCAGTGGTTTCATTAACTCCTGTTTTAGATCATTTAATAAACAGCCTGGGATGTTGTTGAGTTTTTGGTCTTGGAGTATGTGGTTATGATCAGCTTTCTGCAGATACTAGGCAGAGGACTAGTGACAGGTATGTTATAGGGTATGATTGGTGGGGGACAGGAGGGTGGGGTTTTCACTATACCTGTCCGCTAGCAGGATGGTGATGTCCTCAAGTTCAGTATGAGTGGTACCATCCACTACTAGTTCGGCACAAGGCTGGGCCTTCCTTTTTAGATTTTGGACATCTATGGTTTCCTGTCAAGCCCAATATCTTTATATAAATGTGCTTCAACTTTTTATTGGTACAGTCTCAAACTATGTTTAATTTGTCTGCCAGCTTGTTTATCTCAGTTTTCAAAGTCTTAGTATGACATATTTTCCATTTTTTATGTTTGTCTCTCACCTTAATTAAGTACCTTGTTCTTATGAAAATATATCCTCCTGAAGTTATGTGCCTAGACCGATGAAACATTTTTTTTTGAATTCAAACAATTTCTCTTTCAAAACATTCCCCATTCCATATGCAGTTTTTTCTACTGACTGCATTGTTCCAATTAGTTTTACAAAGTGACAGTTTTGCATCGATAAAATCTGTTAGTACTCATCTGTGCACTGATTTAGATTCGAGCTTGTAAAAATAATTTAGCAACAAATTAACCTTTATAACCCCATGAGTACTACACATAGTAGCAGTAACTTCTTTAGGAACAAAAACAATGTCTATTATGTTCCTTTCCCTGGTAGGCTTTTTTTACAGTCTGAAGCAATTATTGTTCCTGAACATTTAATGTAAATAATTTCCTTACTAATGTGTTGAATCAATATAATTCCAGTCTGTGTATGGCACATTTAAGTCTGCAGCCACTATTCATAGAATACTAGACTAATGATACGGGGGTCCTTTCTAAGCCTAGCCAAGTTTTCTCGAAAGAATAAGGATTTCCTTTATTGAAATAGGACATTGAGGGCCAGGCATTTATAAGCAACCTCTGTCCATAAGGTACATGGGTGCCAGGCCTGGTGTAAATTCCCTATTCCCCATCCACTGGTCTAGGTTGTGCTTAAACTCGGTAATACATAAAATCAGCTTCACATGGATGAAAAGCCTGTTCCATACAAGGGACAGTCTCTGGGACACATATCTGTCTCTCCAGCATGTTCTTTTCAAGTCAAAGACAAAATACAGGTCCCTAGACCATGTATTTCTTGTACTCTTCGCCTATATTATTCCTCCCTCCTGTGTTTCATGCAAGAAATGTAAGAATTCCTCTAGGTCATCTGCACCTGAGTTTGGTGGTCTATACACTCCAACAATTAATTATATGTTCCAGAGTTGTCTGTACTGTCAGTTATACAATCAACAGCATTGGCGTTATCACTGAAAATGTAATAATCACAGGTCTCATATTAATCTTTAATCCCTGTCATAACACCTCCACCTGTTTTTTTTTTTTTGTTAGAATGTCCATTACAGTAAAAACATTTACACCTTGACAGAAATGGTTTCAGTCATTGCTCTTTAAAAAGAAGTTATGGACTTATCATAACGTTCCATCTGTGTTGTCTATTTTCATTCTTCCTAAAACTGATGGGTTCAGATGCAATCCCTGGGATCTGATTTTGCCATTGCTAAAGCTCGTGGCAACCAAAAAAACTCTCGAGCTTCTCCCTTACCCATAATGCATCAGCCCTAAGTTACCTCAGATCTTGTTTGATGATTTTTGCCTGAAATGAAATATTTGCTATGTATAGATACAAGGAGGTGAAAAATTGCGTACAGTCAATACATAAAAAGACTATATCTGGAGGTTAATATAAAAGACAGTGATGTCCCATAAAAAACTCATTCTTTCCCACTTGTAGATAAATGATGGGGGTTTGTGGGTGGGGAGTTGAGGAAGAATGAAAATGGACAACACAGATGAAACATTATGGTAAATACATAACTTCTTTATCTGATGTTATCAATTTTAATTCTATCCTCAAGTGAGGGGAAAGAATCCCCAGCTATCTAAAATCATGGGTGGACTCAAGGAAGGATGGTCCTGAACAAAGTTGAACCAAATGATGTTCTACCCCTGGAAACAAGATACAATTTGCAATGAGTAACAAAGGTATGAAGAGTAGCCCAAGTTGGTGCTGCGCATATGTTGTTCATGGACGTCCTTGAAAGAAAAACTAAAGACATTGCCATGGATCTAGATGAATGAGCCCATACTGGTTGTGGTAATGTAACACCCAATTTTTTATAACTAAAGGAGATACAGTCAGTTAGCCACCTGGCTAAAGTTACTTTGGCAACCGGTTTACCCAATTTCAAGTCTGCAAAGGAAACAAATAATTGGTCTGTTTTTCTTAAGTCTTTTGTTCTGTGCAGGTAAAAGCATAATTTTCTGTGAACATCCAGTATATGCAACATGTATTTGCCTTTGTTAGCAAATTTGGTGAAGGAAACTGGCAAATTAATGGACTGATTGATATTGGATTCTGACACCACCTTGGGAAGAAAGGATGCATTAGTTAATAATGTAACTGTCCTTGTGAAAAATCAAGTATGGAGGTTTTGAAGACAATGCTTGAATTTCTGAAATTTGTCTAGCAGATGTAATGGCTACCAGAAAAACAGTTTGCAAAGTAAGTATTTTAAGATCACACTTAGTTGCTGGTTCAAAGGCGGAACGTATAAGTGCCTGAGGTACCAGATTGAGGTCCCATGGGGGAGTAGGGTCTTTAAAAGTACAGTGTCTCAGAAGAAAGCTTGGTACAACTTATGATAGGCTATTGAGGAACCCTCCAAACCAATGTGAAAGTTTAATATTGCAGCTAACTGAACTTCAACAGTTGAGGAACTAGCTCCTTCTTTAAAAAGTTGGGCCAAAAATACAAGGATGTTTTGAGTAAGAGCTGAAAAAGGTTCAACATGATTTAGATGTGCCCAATACACAAATCTTGTCCATTTACTGGAATAGAGTTTACATGCTGAAGGTTTATGTGATGATAAAAGAATATGTTGGACAGGGGAAGATGGCATATGTTGTCTGGTTATTAATGGAATTGGAGTAGCCAGGCCATCAGCCTGAGGTTTGATATATCTGGATGGATCCTGCCTGTCAGGTGAGATGGGAGACCTGGAGTCAGATCCAGAATCCAAGGTTGGTGAAGTAAGTGAGGCCAACGGAGGAGGAACCATATCTATCAATGCCAGTATGGTGCAATGAGGATGACTTTGCTTTTCAACATGGCTGGTTTCTGTAGGAATTTCAAAATTATTGGGATTGGTGGATAGGTGTACAATAGACCGGGGGGAGCAATCATGAAGTAGAGCATCCCTTGGTGATTCCTCCTGTGGGGAGATTAGGGTTAAGTAGCTGCTACATTTGTTGTTTAGGTAAGAACCAAATAGATCACAGCAAGGCTGGCCCCACTGTGAAAAGAATCATTTCTGTCACATTCGTGTTCAAAGACTACTCGTGAAGTAGAAGAATACACCTGCTCAGCTTGTCTGATATCACACTGGACTTCCCTGGAATGTGCATTGCTATATGTAGCAGCTGGATGAGGTTGACCATTGCTACACTCCGAGTGCTTCTTGACAAATGGGGTAAGATCTGGTCTCTCCTTGTTTGCTGATGTACCAAACTACTAATATATTGTCCATTTAAATTGCAGTCGTCCTTGAAGGGAGATCATCTTGAAGGGCCTGCAACACTAAAAGCACCGCACTCATCTCTAGGACACTGACATGCAAATTGGCCTCTTTGGGGGACCAAGTGCTGTGGATTACTTTCCCCAAAAAGTGCCCCCATCCCAACTGGGAAGCGTCCATAGCCTTGGGCTAAGGGTGAATGAACTGATGGCCTTGTAGATCCTGATCTGAATGAATCCACCACCTGAAATCTTTCTTGCATATGTGAGTGATTCGTACTAGAGTTGACATTGGTTGGTAAAGTACTGACCATTGTTTTGCTAGTATCCACTGTAGATCCTCATGTAAAATCTGGCTAAAGGTATTAGTGTTATTGCCACTGACACTGATCCTAGAGCCTGAAGGACCAAGAGGGCTGAAATCTTGGTACTGCAGATTACTTTTCTCACCTGTGAACTTATAGTTTGAACCCTTGAGGGAGGCAGTGAAGCTATCACTGACTTTGTGTCAAAAGGTGCTCCTATGAATTCCAAATTCTGAGTTGGTTCCCGTTGAGACTTGTTGCAGTTTATGGTTATCCCCAGATGAGAACACGTCTGGCGAACCTGATCTTTTGCCCTTATTAATTGATGCCTGCTTGGGGTGGTAATGGGCCACTCATCTAGATATGGAAACACCCGGAATTCTTGCAGTCTCGAATGAGCTGCTCCTACTGCCATACATTTGGTGAACGCCCTGGGGGATGTGGTGACACCAAAGGGCGGAATTCTGAACTGGTAATGAGAGGCTCCCAGCAGGACGCTTAAGTACTTTCTGGATCGTCTCCTCATCTTTATGTTATAGTATGCATTATGAAGGCCTATCGAGCACATCCAGCTGTCCTTGCCCAGGAAATGAAGAATGGACTGAGCTGTGACCATCCGAAACTTGCTGCACTGAACTAACTTGTTTAAGTTGCTGAGATCTAAAATTGATCTCCAGTCCCCTGTCTTTGTTGGCACTAAAAAGAACCTTGATTAAGTTATGAATTCTATCTGATCTGGTGGGACCTCTTGGATGACTCTTTTTCTTGCAGCTTTTGTATTTGAATTGCTGCTTGCTCCCTCTGACTGGGTGGAACTTTGGAAATCTTTCTTGAAATTGGAGGTGGGAGGGAAAAGGGTATTATATAACTTCTGGAAATAATCCTCTGCACCCAACTATCTTTTATTAAGTTTAGCCAGACTCTCTGATGCAGGGATAATCAACCCCCAATTGCCTCCAGAGGTAGACAATGGGGCCTCCTTTCAGGAACACTAGTAAGGTCTGTCAAAGAAAGAATCTCTGGACCCCTGGTTTTGCAGACCACCTCTGCCATGGGGGGGGGCCTCGACCATTGAAGTTTCCTCTTCTGCCATTGGGGGAACTTCCTCCAGTATGCTCTGAAAAGGATCCTAGGATTTCTTGAACCACATCTTCTGACCACCTCGATGATTCCTAGAAAAAGTTCATTGAGGGGTTGAAAAATGTATACCCATGGCCTTTCCTTCTCACACCTGGATAATGTGTCCTTCACTTTGGGGTCAAACAAAGAAGTGCTATGAAAAGGTGCATTGATGAACAAAGACTTGAAGGGCTCCATAAAAATCACATAAGTGGATCCAGGCATATCTCCTGATTGAAATGCCTGAACATGTTGCCCTTGAGGTTCCTTCAGCTACATGTGAATTGAGCCTCATGGAAGAATTCAAATTAGATTGCAGGGTAGCATATTAAGAAGTCACGGATGATTGGACCTCTGCAGAAACAGATCCAGAGAAGGTATTTGAGAGTTCCTTAATCAAATCCCCTGTAATTTTGTAAAATGGACCAAATGATTCAGCTATTTTAAGGCGAAGGTCGCTGGAGCATACACATGCTTCTCAAACATGTCCATTGCCCTAGACTCCCTGTTAGGGGGATGAAACAGTGGAACTCTCCTTGGCAAGTTCCTTTTTGGTGGCCACCGCCATGACCATGACATTAAAAGGCACCCCTTTACCCCAAAACTTCTTATCCAAAAGTGGTGCCACTATCTTGACCTGTCTCCTAGGTATGGGTTCAGTTGTGTTGGGTTCCTTCCATGCTCGCTGAGAGACCAACTCAATAAGCTTGTCAGCAGGTGGAGTAACCCAGGAGGTAGATGGGCCAGTACCGAAAGCCTCCAGGAACACAGACACCTTGAATGAAGGTTTTTCCACCTCTCTGCCTTAGGATCTCAAAGATGTCTCCAAATGAAACATCTTCAAGAGGTGACCATTGGGACCCTTCACCTTCATCAAAGTCTGTATCTTCTGTGGTCAACTCCTCTGAGGAGTCCAAGTACTTCCTCTTGCATGTCTTCTTCCTAGGGACCTCTTCAGTGGAATGCTCTGGGGAGGTGTCAGAAGAAATTGAAATACCCTGTTGGGAAGCCTGGGGGCCTCCGGACTGGTTGTCCCTGTGGTAAAGAGTGATGAGGCTCCAAGCACAGAGACATCAAGTTAGAAGGCTGAAGATCTAAGGGGGGTTGGATCTGTCCATTCTGCATGAGACAGACAAAACCCTCTTCACAACCTTGAAGGCACACTGCCTCAGAGAAAGAGAAGACCTTGGATCTGAAAAAACAAGCTTTTTGGACCGCTGTTTTCCTCCACTCTCAAGGCAAGCTCCCCAAGGTGGAAGCTGGAGCTGAACTATCCATTGCCAAGGCTCCAGGGTGGAGAGACAGCTGCAATAACTTTGAAGTTGACTCCAACACCTCTGATCCAACAGGGAAGCTTCGTCTCCAAGAGATCTCCGGATCTGACTGAAGGGCAGCACTCGCAGTAAGCTTCAGATCCAAACATACTACTATCTTCTGATCTGAGCCAGATGGATCCAGACAGCTCAGATCCATAAACTCTGAGACAGTTGAAGGAATCAGAGGAGGAACTTGTTGTGGAGGTGTGGTTGAAGAACAGACCTCCTGACTTGAAGGGGTAGGAGCTGGTAAAATATCCATCTGACTCTGCTCCAAGAGGATCTTCTGCACCACTCTTTTCACATCTTCCTCCATCAAACTTCTGGAAGAATGCATGGAAACAACAGAGGGGGACCTGGGTTGGTGATGCTCAAAGAAAGGTGAGGGTACCCTTGAGCGCACCTGATCAACAGATGGTAAGTATCTTGTTCTGGGTAAATGAATAAAACTAAAAGCAGTAGGGATGGAAGTAGTTGGATCCCTTTTTTGTCAGATCCGAGGAAGTCGGTGTGATGATGTAAGGTAGTGCCAGCATAGCTAGCTGGAATTTTGTAAATAATTATATGCCATTTGTATATCGAACTGATTTGTACCAGTGCTTGTTCATAGGTTCATAGGTTCATACTAGACTATCTGCCTTGGGGCAATTATAAGCCTAGCCCGATTCTGTATGGCTTACACCGCCCCTTGATTTGAGTATACTGTGCCCTTTTTAAGGTATAGTTTACTGTGCCTCTGTCTAATAGTGACACAGGAGTAATCCCTGGGACAAACCTACGATCCCCCATCCACCTATCGAGATTCTTCTTGAAGAGATTCAGTGAGGTGCTCTGCCTCACATGAACTGGAATTCTATTCCAGAGTGAAGGGAGCCTCTGGGTTATGAACCTGTCCCTCCAGCAAGTTCTATTTATTTCTGTGCTTAGGTTCAAGTCCCTCGAGCTTGTGGCTCTAAGGGATTTAGATTTACTGAGGTGGAGCATGTCCATTAATTCTGGATTTGACATAGCTTTGTATGTCAGGCATAGATCGCCTCGAAGTAGGCGGTATGCAACTGAGTAGAGCTGGAGTTTTTTTAACCGAGCAGCATATGGCATCTGCTTGAGACCCTTGATCCTCTTGGTGAGATACTTTTGGGGTCTTTCTAATTGCTGCAGGTGTCGGGTAAGGTACATCCCAAAAGGGGCACTGTATTCTATGATGGGCCTGATGAGGGATGAATAAAGGCCCACGATTACCTCTCTTGATCTAGATGTGAAACCCTTCGTGATGAGGTGGGCTATGTAGAAGGTCTTTCTAACCACTTTGGAAATGTGGTTTTCAAAGGAGAGATTGCTATCAACTTGGGTCCCCAGGTCCCTAATAACTTTCTCTGTACTTAATGGGTTTCCGCCTATGTGGTAATTTGTGGGCACATTGTTTTTGCCAAAGGGTACGACTATACATTTTTTGGCATTTAGCTTTAAACCATGGCGCTGGCACCAGTTATCTGTCTCTGTGAGACCTTTTTGAAGGATGTTTGTGTCAGCTGGAGAGTCGATTATGGCGCCCAGTTTGCAGTCGTCTGCAAACTTGGTGAGCCATAGTCCTCCCACGTTTGCCTGTACCTCGGAAAAGTATACAAGAGTGATCCCAGGACAGAACCCTGTGGGACGCCACTTGTGACCGGTTTCGAGTCTGACATGGCTCCAGCAACTCTCACTCTGTGGGTTCTGTCTTTGAGCCAGTTTGCAACCCATCTTGTGACATAGGGGTTTATATTTAAGCTGGATAGCTTATCTATAATGCCCGAGTGGGGTATTGTGTCAAATGCCTTTGCAAGGTCCAGACAGGCTGTGTGGACTACCTTCCCTTCATCTATGGCTTTGGTGACTGTTTTGAAGAAGTCAACCAGGTTCAAAAGGCAGGATCTACCCTTGACAAAGCCGAACTGGGTAGGATCTAGTGTCTGTAGGTCCCCAATGTCTTTGTTTATGAGCTCCATGATGATCCTCTCCATAGCCTTGCAGACTAAGCTAGTCAGGCTTATGGGGCGATAGTTTCCAGGGTCCGTAGAGGCTCCACCTTTGTGGAGTGGGAACACTGTTGCTGTACGCCATTATGTGGGCATATATCCTGTAGAGAGGCTGAGATTGTATAGCTGTTTTATTTGAGGGATTAGTTCCTCTTGGAGTTCATGTAGGACGCAACCTGGGACGCCATCTGGTCCCATGGAAGCAGTGTTTTTTGCTTTGGAGAGGGCAGCCTTCACCTGAGCATCAGAGATGTTTGGGAGGCAGCCCTCTGCCAGGATAGATACTTGCTCTTTTGGGGGGGAGGGGGTGGAGAAGTTTGCACTGAACCTGTCTGCCAGGATATTGGTGATTATATTTAATTTCAGACTATTATCAAAGTTAGCTGGACTGAAATTACTTTCTTCTCTTCCAGTATCCTCTGTGACAATATGTGCTGAAAATGTATTTGTAAAGTTGTTTGTGTTAAAAAAAAAATGTACCAACAGTGGGTCCTGCTGGACAGAAAATAAAAACACCTGTATGTCAGACTGTACTGTAACTGTTGAAATTAATATATCGTCACAGAGGATACTGGAAGAGAAGAAAGTAATTTCAGTCCAGCTAACTTTGATAATAGTCTGAAATTAAATTACCTGGTTTAAGCCATAAAGATTGTATCTTACAGTTCTAATTGCAGCCAGAGATAAAATGTCTGGGAAAACCAGGACTAGGAATCCTACTGTACTGTCCTTAGGGCTGAACTAATTGGGACCCTAGAAAGGTGGAATTTTGAAATGGTTTTATAGCTTACCGATGCTATAACACATCTTAGCAAAGCTGTGCTCGTGCGTATTATGACACATATGTTCTAGATTCTGGTTTAGTTGCTAGAAAAGGGGGTAGTGTGGGAACCAGAAGTCAGATGACCAGATGTATGTGATGTCATTCTGCAATCCAGCACTGAAATTATGTTTTAGCACTAGATGAGACAGAAGACTCAGGGAAGTCTGTTTGTGAAACCTGACAAGGTGGGAGATCACTCATCCACTTCATCTTGCCTTGCTCTAGTAAGTGAACAAGGGGATAGTAATTCTTTAGATCAGTCAGGAAAATATAGTGAGACTAGTTAGGTATTCTTTTTCTGTATTTGTGTGAATCTTTCCATCTGTGTTATTTTTAATATTTCCTGTGACTGAAACTCAGCTTATTGTAAATAGATATTTAGTATTTTCATGTTCTTTTATTACGTATTTAAACTTTTCACTGTGTCTTGTCTTTTAGAGAATATTTTAACCTTTGAGAATAATACTTATATTTATTTGGTGACACTGTGGCCATTTCTGAAAGCCTTGCTGCATTGGTCCGACATTACCATTTGTGTTAGTACTAATTTTACTTGGTATAATTGGGAATCCTGGTAAGAGCCTTAGAATAGCTGGCTTTGGAGTGTTCTGATGGCAGTATCTGCCTCATAGTCTTGGCAAAGGGGGCATAGCTGGTAAATTTTCCCAGGTGAGTGTGTGTGTGAAAATCAAATCTCAAAGAGTGTGTGTGTCAGCTTGCTACAAGGAGCAGGGACATAGAACACTGGTTTCATAGAGAGGGTGGTAGAGAACTTGACTTGGAACACTCTGTTGAGGACTCAAGTCTATGGCTGTGGTCAATGTGGAGTCTAATTTAGGGCCTGGTGAGAGAGAGGGAAACCCAACCCCAGGACTGGAGTGTTGTCCCTATGTGCTCTTAAGGGAAACTGTTCTTGATGCAAAGAGCTGCATCTGGAAATACTATGTGTATCTATCTTTGTTCTAAGTGAGCAGCCCTGGGTCTATATTTCAAAGTCGAACATTTAGGCTGTCGAACACCTAAACGTTGACGCCTAAATGTTGAATGCTGAAAATAGCAACTGGCCAATTATGCAAAATTTTCCCCATGAAAAACTTTGCTTGGCCAAAATTTACAACCCTAACCAAGTGGGGGCTTTGCCCCACACCCCCTCGACATGAGGGGCTATGCCCCCCACAATCACCCTAACTAAATATACCAACTCCGACATTGCTGTACATCGGGGAAAAGGGCAAATCCCCCATGAAGGTCAAGTTATTTTTTTCCCTGGGAAAAAATTTGTGTATTTGGCTGGTCGCAGCTTTCAGCAATTGGCATTTAGGTGTTGACAGTTAGGCGTTCAACAACCTAAACATTCAACAATGTAATAGGAACCCAATGTCCCTCACTGGTGTCAGTGGCGAGGATTCAGGCTCCTTGATAAATGGCCCTGAGGAGGGATGTCATAGTCGGATCCATTCGTTTTTTTCTTTTTTGGATCTGATGGTAAGGTCGGATCTATCTTGGCTCTTTTCTAGGACAGCTATGAAACCGTGGAAGAAGTAGAAGCCTTTGGAGAAGTTGTTTTAGATTGTTTAGATTTGGGAGACTGATCTCCAGATATAGCCTCTCCAAACAGAAAGGTATAAACCTTTTAAAATAAGTTTGTTTTTTTAATTTAACAACTGCCCTGGGGTTGAATCTATTGCATATGGAACAATCTTCCTGAAGATATAATGGTCTCATACAGTATACACACAGTGTAGGCACTTAACACATTTTTTAAACCCAGTGGGGCCTTTTTCTACCATAGCAAAAAACTATAAAAGCAGTATAAATTTAATAAAGAATAGAATTTTTTTAGGAGCAAATAAAAATGAAGAAATAGCAATGGTAGTAAAAAGGGACTACACCAAGTGCAGAGCAAAGGTAAATGCTAACAATAGTATTTAAGAGGTACACACTGTAAGACAGAGCAAGGAAGGGAGAGAAATACTAACAATAGTATTTGAAAGGTACTAACTGTCCAATAGGGTAAGGGATATAAAAAATTATAAGAATTTAAGAGAAAACAAACATTTCTAGATTTAAAGATTATAACTACAAGATTTATCTGACAAACGCTAGAGAGCTATGTTCATCCATGTCTTTCGCGCAAAATGTCAAACATGATCTGAGGTAACTTAGTGTTAGAGCATTATGAGTAAGGGGAAAGCTCGAGAGTTTTTTGGTTGCCGTGAGCTTTAGCAATGGCCGAGTCGGATCTGAAAGATTGGATCCAAACCCATCAGTTAAGGATAGAATAAAAATTGACATCAGATCCATGTTTCACAAACAATAACATCAATATTGTGGGAATGTAGCAAATTTTCCAGTAAAAATATTATTAATGCTCATAGCATTCACAACCTGCAGAGAGGCATCAAATTTTGCTATCTGTGAACTGTTACATTTTTGATCTGGAAAAGTTGTGCCTTGTGTTTGTCAAAAATTGCAAAGTATCTGCTACAACTGCACACCATCCTGTCTAAACAAGTGTGCCCAAAATTAGGCCTGGATGCTCTATACATTTCTATTTTTTAAAACAGGACATTTTCTCTTGTAGGTATTACCTGAAAATTGTTTCATTAAAGATGACCTGGCTTTCCTTTCTATGTGTGATTTGTGAAAAATATGTCATAACAGCTGTGCAAGGTATGCTAACTGGGCTGTAAGTTCCCTACTAACAGAGTTCTTGTGGATGACATCATCTGTACCAAAGTGAATAAAAACAGATCCATCCTTCCTAAATTAAGGCATTGTAAGGCCTTTCTCACCTTCTCTATTTTTGCTCCTGGCAAGAATTATACTATTCTATGTTAATTTTCTTCTCTGAAAATGTTAAGTATCAGTTCCTCTAATACTTGACTCTCCAATTACAGGTATATCTTTTCTGACCAGATCTGAATAATCTTCAGCTTCTAATTTAGTAATATCTGCTCTACCAATTGTTTCAAAGGAATGATCTTCAACACCATTAGTCTTACTAATCCTGCTGTTTTCATCACTTATTACATTTGCAAGCATACAATTCGCATCCACCTGGCTTTGCACATCCACAACTTGAGCAACATTGTAAATTTATTTCTTTCTTCTCCTTTTTCTTACAGTAATCTTCTTCAACCGTTCCACATTCAGTTCTGATTGCTTCCTTTTCACCTCCCCCTTGCCTCTTTTTTTCTAAATTCTCTTTTGGAAAATATTATGCCTTTTTTTTGTAGACTGAAGGTTTTCTGGTAGAAAAATGTTATTTTCTCCGAAATCTGTGTGCTACATAAAAAAGCAGTGTCCTTTTAGTATGCATTCTCTTTACTTTACAGACATTAATCCGTTTCTTTTTCATCCTCGTTATTTGTTGCAAACTTTATCCTTTCTTTTTTATTTTCTTTGATATGCTCCAAATTCTCAGATTATTGAATACCTGAATTCAAAATTCCACAGTTGTCAGTGATATCATATTGCTCAATAATGATCTTTACTGACAACAGACACTTCCTCTCCTAAATGTGTTCTATTTGCTCTTTGCCTATTTATTTCAAAGACAAACCCACCACCATAAATAGCACAAGTATCCAAAAACTAAGGGTAATGCAACTCAACACCAGAAGTCTAAACCTCAAAATGCATGCACTCGAGGCATTCCCAAGTATCGAGAACATCGATATCTGTGCAGTAACAGAAACCTGGTTTAAGGCACCAGAGAGCACCCCAGCACCACCAAGCTATAATTCATACCATACTTTTTGGCCGCAGAACCCGGACAGAAACAAAAAAGGCGGGGGTGTATCCATATTCATCAAGGATACGCACACCTCCAGGTTAGTGGCGCAGCACAATGCCTCAGAGATCATCCATGTGCAACTAACAACGGGAAAAACTGCAATTCAAATTGGAGCTTGCTACAGATCACCCACCATGACCCAGACCCCCCATTCCACGTTTCTGGAGACAATGGAAAATATGAAGGTCCTACCAAACTCCCTAATATTGGGTGATTTCAATTACCCAAACATTAACTAGGACAACTACTCAAGTACTAACTCCCTTGCCCAACGCTTCCTAGAATTTATAAACTCGAACACTCTGGATCAACTGGTCAACAATATTGGACCTGGTCATCACCAACATGGGCGACTGGTGTTCCACACCAGAGGTCAACCCCTCACTGGTTAAATCAGACCATAGTTTAATCACTCTGGATATCCACATTCCGTCCCACCCACAATCAAGGAAACCACCGTGAAAAACTTTTCAAAAGCAAACTTCACGTTACTTAAGACCGAGGTGGAAAGATTCACAGCCCCCATGCTAAAGGACAATGCTGTCCAAGCTGCTGAATCCTTTACAAAGGCACTCTATGAGCACCTGCAAGAATGCATGGATCGTGCTATCCCAAGCAAAACCAAAACTCACTCCTCCAAGAAAAGGGAACCAGTCTGGTGGACCCCTGCCATAAACAAGCTATACAATAGAAGAAGGAAACTAGTACAGAAAAGCATAAAATCCCAAGAAGGAAAGACATCCCTGATCAGTATCAACAAGAAACTACGATCCCTCATAAAGTCATCCAAGGCTAGCTTCGAAAGAAAACTTGCAAACTCCAAAGATAACCACAAAGTGTTCTTTAGCTGTGTCAAGAACCTAAGTAGAAATTCTCAGATCTATTCTGAGTTAGTGCAGAATGGCACAAAATATACTGAACCGACTGATACTGCCAACATTCTGGCTAACAGGTTTAGTGAAAACTTCACCCCCCTTTCAGCCCCTAAAGGGCCCATAACCATACCAGAAGAATGTACAGCCCTGGCAATCACTGACACACAGGTTAAAACAGCCCTATCCAAAGCCAAAAACACAGCTTCAATGGGACCGGACGGTGTCCCAGGCTGTGTCTTACACGAGCTCCAAAATGAACTAACCCCTCACCTAAACACACTGTTCAAACTCAGCCTCTCTACAGGCTACGTACCCATAGAGTTGCATACAGCAACAGTTATCCCGCTCCACAAAGGTGCAGCCACAACAGATCCCAGGAACTATCGCCCTATAAGCCTGACTAGCCTGGTCTGCAAGGCTATGGAGCGCATCATCATGGAACTCATTAACAGAGACATTAGGAACCTCCAAACATTGGACCCTACCCAGTTTGACTTTAAGGGCAGATCATGCCTCCTAAACCTGGTGGACTTCTTTGAGACAGTTACCAAGGCTTTAGACGAGGGAAAACAGATCCACACAGCCTACCTAGACCTCGCAAAGGCTTTTGACACCATTCCCCATTCTGGTATTATAGATAAGCTCACAAGTCTGAACATAAACCCCTACGTCATGAGATGGTTTGCCAAATGGCTCACGGATAGAACCCACACAGTGAGAGTTGCGCAGGCTCTAGGTCCGACTCTAAACCCGTTACAAGTGGCATCCCCCAGGGCTCAGTTCTTGGACCCCTCCTGATCTGTATATACTTCTCAGCGGTACAGGCAAACACAGGATGACTATGGCTGACCAAGTTTGCAGATGACTGCAAACTGGGGGCCATAACTGACCCTCCAGCTGATACAGACATCCTCTGGAAGGGTCTCACTGAGACGGATACCTGGTGTTAAAATTATGGCCTCAAGCTAAATGCCAAAAAGTGCATAGTCATCCCCTTTGGAAAAAACAAAGTACCCAAGAACTACCACATACGTGGTCATCCCCTAAATACAGAAAATGTAATAAGGGATCTGGGGACCCAAGTAGATAGTAATCTCTCCTTTGATAATCATATTGCCAAGGTGGTTAGAAAATCCTTCTATGTGGCCCACCTAATCACAAAAGGGTTTGCATCTAGAACAAAAGACGTTATTGTGCCCCTCTACGCATTACTCATCAGACCCATCATAGAGTATAACGCCCCATTTGGGATGCACCTTACAAGTCACTTGCAACAGCTGGAAAGACCACAGAAGTACCTCACACCAAGAGGATTACTGGCCTCAAACAGATGCCCTATGCAGCCCAACTGAAGAAACTCCAGCTGTACTCTGTCCATACAGCTTACTCAGAGGTGATTTCTGCCTGACATACAAGGCCATGTCCAACCCAGAATTGATGGACATGCTCCACCTAAAAAAAAACAAATCCCCGAGAGCCACACGCTCTAGGGATCTAAACCTCACCCCAACAATAAATAGGACGTGCTGGAGGGATAGATTCCTGTCTCAGAGACTCCCCATGCTTTGAAACAGGATTCCAATCTACATTAGGCAGAGCCCCTCACAAACACTCTTCAGGAGAAACTTTGATGAGTGGATGGGAAACAGAAAATTTACCCTGGAGATCACTGCAGTGGCTCTGCTGGACAGAGGCACAGGGAACTAATGGCTCTGCTGGACAGAGGCACAAGGAACTAATCTAAGGGGGTGGCAAAAGCCAACACATTCTGGCTAGGCTTATAGATGCCCTCAGGCAGACAGCCTAGTACTTACCTATGAACCTATCAATCCAGTCGTTAATATATGTAACAACAGTTCTCCAAACTGTGCCAACTGCCAAATGCAATCATCATACTAAGTCTACATTTACTACTAATAATGGTGCTTTCTTTAAACATACATAGCATTTAGCATGCTGCACAAGGTAATTGTGCTTTAGCAAATCATTAATGGCATATTCATTTAAGGAGTCCATTTTTAGCTGAAAATGAACAAAGAATTCTAAAAGAAATGGATAATCAAAATCAGTTACCAGAGAATTTAATTAACTTCTAAGAGTAAAATCACAGCAATAATGTTGTGTCTTTCGGCTTTTCCCAGTTAGGGGTCGCCACAGCAGAACTCCGGTCCGCTAATGATTGGCAGTAGATTTTTACGTGCTGGCTTGCCGGGCCTAATGCACAACCTTCAATGAAGGAAAGCCCATTCACGCATGTCGCCACACAGAAGACGCTCTAACTGAGAATCGAACGGGCAACGTTTAACTGTGAGGCGACAATGCTACTGCAGCACCACCACAACTAAATATTAAATTAAGTACAATAAAGTTGTTGTTCTGATAGTACCAGCTGTGAAAGTCAAACAAAAGTTGGAATTCTTTTATGCCAAGAACCAAAACGCCAAAAACAAAAACCAACTAAAAATATAAAACAAAGGTGCTTGAGCCAGGTGAAAGCACATATAAAACCAATATCCTTTATTAAAAGTTAAGCACTTTCATTCTTTCAAACACTTGAGGAACTTCTTCAGAACAAATTCAACCAAAAACACCAGACTTTAAATACCATACTATGAACACGTGACCCACCAATTAAAACGTGCATAATTAAATAGCTAAAAATTTAAGCTTCAGTAAAGATGAAATAGAAACAAAATCATTAAGTCCAGGAAAGTAAGTTGCATTAATCTAATTTGCCAAATGAATTCCCTCTTAGTTCGATGTTCATCTACAAGATATCCCCGGTGGTCTGCCTTAACTTGATCTAAAACCACAAAGCAAAAAGAACAGTTGTGGTTAGACATAATATGCCTAAAAAGAGCATTAGTTGTTTTTCCATTCTTAATATCCAGGATATGTTCACATATCCTAGTCTTTAACTTTCTGTAAGTCATACCAACATAAAAAGCTGGGAAGGAATTACAAATAGCTAAATAAATAACCTGACTAGTATCACAAAAGAAATGTCCAGTAACTTGGAATAAATTGCTGTAACAGGAAATTGTTCACCTTCCCAAATGTAATTGCACATGCGGCACCTGCCACATATAAGCATACCCTTTTTTGCTATCATTTGTTGTATCCTTAAAAACAAAACAAAATTCACAGCAGCTTCCAAATAAAACTTGTAATCCACAAAATGAAGCAGCTTTTCAGGCAAAACAATAAAGCCCTGAGCAGGGCAAGCTTAGAAAATTGTGAAAAAACCCCACAAATGGCTCAGCACACTTCATTTCACTTTATTCCACAGAAACACAGCACATTAACACTCCACCATACGTTTTCTGAAGGATCTCAGGAAGTGATTTTTAAAACGAAAACATATGCTAGAGCGTTAATGTGCTGTGTTTCTGTGGAATAAAGTGAAATGAAGTGTGCTGAGCCATCTGTGGGTTTTTTTCACAATTTTCTAAGCTTGCTTTGCTCAGGGCTTTATTGTTTTGCCTGAAAAGCTGCTTCATTTTGTTGTATCCTTAACCCATTCAAGCAAATTCTTAAAGGGTTTACCTTTACAGAAGACAACAATAGGTTTCTCTCCCAATGCGTTCAACAAAGTAATGTCAGACTTGAACACTGTCCAATTTCAGACCAAACAATCAACCATAAAGACACTATCTAATGTAAAAGTAGCAATAAACAATTTGGAACTTCCATAAGGTGAATTATTTGCTAGAAAACCCATTTGTACAATATTAGTATCATTCTGACAAAAAACAGGCTTGAAAATGCCATTCAGCCTTTTTCTGGCCACCTCCTCCTTAATTTCCAGCAAAAATGACAATGGGTAACCTCTTTTATAAAACATATCTATGAGCAATTCACACTTCATTAAAAAAGTACAGTTGTGCACACTTACCATAAATGTAGATGTTAGAGTGTATTCACTGTTGCAGTCATCACCTGTGGGTTATCTCTGCTGTGGTAGCCCTCGGCCGGCCTGAATACCAGAGTCATTGTTTTGCCTGCATCGGTTGCTGTCGCTTGCTGGCTGACATCAGGTCGTCAGTGCTATAAAGGAAGACAGCCGACGCCATTACATATGTTTTTCTTGCCCTAACCAGTCAGAGGCCCAAGTAAATATAGTGAAGTGGTCCTGGTGGCTAAAAGCCATTGTAGGAAATGTATGTCTTCCTAAAGAAAGAAGATATAAGGGGGAAGGAGAATGGTGTTAGAAAAATATGTATTAATGTATATGTTTAGTGCTTATTAGAAGCTAAAAGGGTTAACACATTTCATTCTATTTTATGTACAGCTTAGTTTTGTATGAAACTACAAGATGCTTTTCAAACTGCAATAGGCTTTCTGAAACTGCAAGATGCTCTCTGACCTAGTATTTGCTAGCACAGCAAAATTCATGTTTATGCCTTTTGGAAATTTACTGAGAAGCAGGTGATTATCTGCTAGGTCAGGAAAATAATGAATGGAACAATACTGTTATCTATAATGTTACTGAACTTGAACAATCAGCTCTGTTCGTGTTATGAGAACATGCACAGCTGCAGAAAAGATAGATACGGTTGAACAAAGACTGCTTGAAGAAATTAACTATAATCTGTGCTTGCTTTGTGCTCAAATTAGCCATAGTACCTTGAATAGTAACATCATATAGTGAGAAGTTGTATCTAACCGGTGGTCTCCAAGGCCACGTTGTTTTTCTTAGGAAGTTTTTTTATAAACTTGATATGCCAGCAGAAAATCATGGACAATCAGCTGCTATGAAATAATACTGTAAGAACTTGTGATTTATTACGTCAGCTTAGTAGGCAATGTCTTGTAAGAAATGTATAAGAATGGCTTCACTTCCTGATTCTAGTTAGACAAATTCTGTATTAGCACGTTTTTGTCTCCTTGCTGCAAGATTAAAGTGCCTTAACCTGAACCTGCCGTGTGTTGATCTTTTTGAAGTTGTTTTTCCTTTGACAGATTGGTCCTTCGGACCGGAAACTCTCACTTCACCTCAGGTCAGATGGGCCAGGTGGCATAAAACCATACGGGGAAGAGACCACATCGGTTCTTCTGCTCTGAAAGACCTCCGACTGAATTGTCATTCAAAAGAGGCCAGCCACTTTTCTGATCTGCGACTGGAGGACGAGTTAACGGTTTTTCCTCAAACCAGGCGATCAATCACGGAGGCTCAGGTAAGATGAGATTTACCTTTTTTCTGTTTTAGATCAGGGACTTGATTTGTATCATCTGTCAGGAGATTTGTCTTGTACAAGTCAGGGACAGGAAGATTGCAGTCTTGTCATAGATCAGGGAAACAGAATAGGTAAAGCAGTTATTCTAGATAAACTGTGAAAAAGAGAAATTGTGGTACCACGTGAAAATAAGAAGGGTTACGTAACATTTTAACAGTCAGAAATAAGTGCACAAAAAGATCCCAAGATCCGCCATTGACTGAAGATGCAAAATATATGCAATTACAGCGTGCTGATAATGTTAGGTACTATACAAAATGGGTTAATAAATATGAATTTGATGGCAAATTAGAAAAATCCTCACTTATTAAACTCATCAAACAGCTTAAAACTGACGCAAAAGGTCAGGTGAAAAAGCAACGTCAATTAGGCATTCCTCAGGCATACAGGTGGATTGAGGAAGCAAACCGTAGGCAACAGAAAAGTGATAATTCAAAAGCTATGTTTCTAGATAAAGAGGACAATAATTTGGTAATAGCATCAGCCCCTCCGCTTCCCTTACCAGAATATGAAGCGAGTGGACAAGCTGGTCCACCTCCGCTATACCCGGCTGTCTCCACAAAGCCAAGACCGTTTGTCAGAGATCCCATCGAGACTAGGTCTTGAACACGTAACTTAAGAGGGGATACTGAGTTATATCAAATGAACAAAAATTCACGAGCTATGAGTGAAGAAGAGATATGTCCGCTCATAGAAGTACCAAATCCTCAGGCAGGACAGGAAGGGCAGGACCCAACTCTCCTGGTATATAGACCATGGACACTGGAAGACATTCGGAAAGCTACAGAGAGAATTTCCCATCCAAAAGTTAATTTTAGAAAATTCTTAAAAGACTTACAGGGCATGAGTTTAAGTTATCATTTAAATGGAGAAGTAGAAAAAGTAGTTAGACAAATCGTAGGTCCAGATTGGAACATGATCAGTGGCAACTGGAATCCCCATGACGCAGAACATAAGCCACTCCCACATAGCAACGCAGAACTGGATAACAGAGTGAAAGGTCTAACAGACCGAATCTCTGAGAAATGGAAGCCTAGGGCAGACTGGACTTGAATTAATCAATGCATCCAACAAGAAGGTGAAACTGTTGACAGATATTATGCTAGATTATTAGAGTGTTTTAATAACCATTGTGAAATGCAGGTACCTGAAGGCCAAACACATGATTCCCCGTATGAGCAGCAGCTAAAGAATGCATTTTTAAAAGGCAGTATTTTGCCTATAAGCAGCTTTATTACAAAGCACATGGTAGACCATCGTACAAGTAGATTACAGTCACTACTTGAATATGCTAGACATGCCGAAAGGCATTTTAACAGTAAAAAGAAAAGAAAGCCCAAGTATTTTCTGTAGAAGATGGAGCAGAAGTTTATGCAGTACAGTCCGGAAAAAGGGCAAGAAAAATGCCCAAGGAAACAAACAATCTGATAAGCGATCAGAGGAGTTTGAAGAGAGAAAGAAAAGGAGTGAATGTTTTAAGAGTGAAAAAAAGGGACATTTAGCAAGGGATTGCAAGCAAAACAAAAAGGTAGCCATGGAAGATAAGGAGGGTGAGGACTGGCTATATGATAGTCAAGAATCACTAGATGGGAATAACCAAGAAAAGACAAATGCAAATGTGACAGAGGGAGTAGAGAATGTGATAGAAGAAATAGAGGAAGTGCAAGAAATCACAGATAGTGAAGAAAGTGAAATTTTAGACTTAGCATTATTGAGCCTAGAGCTCTACTTAGTAGATATGAAACCGGAAGTTACACTTCTGGTAGAGGGGAGGGAAGTAAAATTCCTGTGTGACTCAGAGGCATCACAGACCCTGATACATCCTTCCAAACTACCAGAAAATTCAGAATCATTTGATTACATATTAGTGAAAGCAGCAAATGGACAGCTGTATCGAGAGCCACTCTCCCATAACATAGCAATAACTGACCCTGTTTCAGGGATGACCCAGAAAAGCAAAATTGTTGTTTCTGCAAAATGCCCAGTAAACCTTTTGGGCAGAGATCTTATGCAGATATTTGGCATAGCAGTAGTTCCAACTATGCAGGGTATGGAAGCACAGCGACAAATGGATACTTTTGTGGTGCGACCGGAGGGCGAAACATTTTATTGGTACAGCCAGGACTTGGTCACGACTGGTCCAGGGACAGTAACCGAAGAACTGATGAACGTAGCCATCAGTAAGTCCCCCTCATTTGACACTGATAAACAGCGTTTGTTGCACTGTACTCTGTATTATTGCAGCACACCAGGACCTGATAAAGAATATGAGCAAGAACTGTTTAGAAACCATGTAAACAGATTAGTATTACGTAATCTGTACTGGGACACAGAAGGGAACAGTGTAGTTAGCTGTTCATTGCCCCAGGAATTCTTTGTACTCTATAAATCTAATCGATTACCACATGTTAGTTTGACTAAAGACAAGAATGTGAAATGGGCAGACCTAGGAGAAAAAATCACAAAGTGGGAAAACAGACGGAGTTAGAATTATCAGAACAGGGAGTACAGAAGCAGAAGTTAAATTGGATAACACAGACACACCCAGCTGTACACTTGCAGTCTAGCGAGGACAGCTGATTAGCACTCTTACTAGAAGAGGAAGAAAATGCCTTACGGAGCATACCAGAAACTCTCTGGTCAACAGGGAAATCAGATGTGGGACTAATTCGTACAGCAGGACCAGTTACTATCACGCCAACATCAGCATTTAGACCACAAAAGAGACGGTATCCCTTAAGGAAAGATGCAGAAGTAGGAATCAAACCTATAATAGCTTTACTTAAGGAAGGAGTACTGGTAGAATCTTCCGATTCACCATGTAACACACCCTTATTTCCTGTCAGGAAAGCAAATGGAGACTGGCGTATGGTCCAAGATTTGCAAGCTGTAAATGACGCAGTAATACCTAGAGCACCTACGGTGCCAGATCCACACACCCTATTGAATGATTTGAAGCCTCAACAGAAGTATTTTTCTGTGGTAGATATTAGCAATGCGTTCTTTTCAATACCGATACACCCTGACAGCCAACATTGGTTTGCATTCACATTTCAGGGGAAAAGTTATACATACACGCGACTACCACAGGGATATTGTGAAAGTCCAACAATATTCTCACAAGAGATGGCAAGCAACTTGGCAGGATTAAGCCCACCAAGAGGCAGTCAGATTTTACTTTATGTAGACGACATCCTGCTGGCAGCCCCCACCCAGCAAGAATGCAGAGAAGATACCATAGCATTACTACAATTTCTGGCCACTCAAGGCCATAAAGTAAACAAAAACAAGTTGCAGCTTTGGAGAAAGCAGGTTAAATACCTGGGATATGTAATATCCAAAGAAGGCAGAACATTAGATGAAGATAGGAAAATAGCAATTTTACAAGCACCCAAACCAACTACCAAGAAGGAAGTGATGTCCTTCCTGGGTACGACTAATTTCTGGTGGAGTTGGTTTCCAAACTATGCCTTGGAGTCTGCTCCACTGACCAACTTGATATACAAGAAGCCTATGGCAGCACAAGATTTATTACAATGGACACCAGAAGCAGAATCAGCTTTCTGCAAACTAAAACAATTGATAGCATCCTCATTAGTTTTAGGATTACCAAACTAGCATAAACATTTTTCCAAACTGTAGATTGTAAGCAAGGTTATATGACATCAGTATTAACACAGCAACATGGGGACAAGCAACACCCCATAGCTTACTATTCATCACAGCTGGACCCAGTGGCGCGATCCCTGCCCCACTGTGTACAAGCAGTAGTCGCAGCTGCAATGGCAGTACAGGCTTCAGCCTCAGTAGTGTTGTTCCACCCTCTCACATTGAGAGTGCCTCATGCAGTCGCGATTATTTTACTGCAAGAAAAAGTAGCATATCTTTCTCCTGCTAGACATCTTTCCTGTATGACTATATTGTTGAGCCACCCTCATATGACAATTGAACGATGTACAACTTTGAATCCGTCTACCTTGCTCCCGACCCCTGCGGATGGCACACCACACAGCTGCCTGCAGGAGATTGAGCAAAAGACACTGCCTAGAAAAGATCTAATGGATGTTCCCTTGGATGATGCCGAGGTGACATATTACGTGGCTGGCTCATGCAGAAGGGGTCCTACAGGGCAGAACCTAGTGGGATATGCAGTAGTTTCTGATACTGAGATTTTAGAAGCAAAGTCTTTACCACACAACTTATCTGCACAAGCAGCAGAATTGATTGCCTTGACAAGGGCATGTACCTTGGCAAAGGGTAAATGTGTGAACATTTTTACTGACAGTCAGTACGCTTTTTCTACTGTACATGTTTTTGCGCAACAGTGGAAGAATAGAGGAATGATAACATCTACTGGTAAACTGATTAATCATGCGCAGTTTATTTTAGATTTGTTAGAATTTATTCAGTTAACTCAGAAAGTAGCTATTTGTAAATGTGTAGCTCATACCAAACAACAGGATAGGATTTCAAAAGGTAATGCGAGAGCTGATACAGCTGCAAAGCAGGCAGCTTCAGCTTCAGAAATATTTCTTTTAAGTGAGGAATTACAACCTTCTGAGATTTAAGATTTAGAAATGTTGAAAACAATGCAGACACTTACTACGAAAGTAGAAAAACAGAAATGGATAAAACGAGGAGCAATTCTTGAGAAAGGGCTGTACATCTCCAAAGAAGGAAAACTGATATTGCCATCTAACTTGTTTAGATATGCAGCTTTGTTGAGCCATGGGCAGTGCCATGTCTCAACAGGGGGGATGGTACAGTTAGTGAATCGAGTGTTTACAGCATATGGATTTACAAACTACACAAAAAAATTTTCTGCGGCATGCCATGTTTGTAACAAGCATCATGCACAAGGGGCGTTGAAGCCTAAACAAGGGAGTTTCCCTGCACCACCGTACCCATTCCATACTATCTGTATGGATTTCATAGAACTAAACAAATGCGAAAATAAGAAGTACTGTCTTGTCATTATAGATATGTTTTCCAAATGGGTGGAAGCTTTTCCAAACAAAAATCCAGATGCAGCTAATGTTGCAGAAGTCCTTGTTAAATAAATTATTCCTAGATTTGGCATACCGGAAAAGATCTACAGTGACAATGGCACACACTTTGTAAATCAAACTATACAACAGTTGAACCGATATTTTGGAATTTCCTTGAAAAACCATTGTACATACCATCCACAATCCGCAGGACTAGTAGAAAGGCATAATGGGGTTTTGAAAAATAAACTTAGGAAGTTAATTAGTGATACACAAAAGAATTGGGTGTACTGCCTGCCTCTGGCATTGTTGAGCATAAGAACTGTTCCAAATGCAAAGGGGTTAACTCCTTTTGAAAAATTATTTGGGAGGGCATACTATATACCTCAGTGGAAACCTCTCATGCCTGCAGACCAGGAGGCCGACAGTTCACTCGCAGAATATATGAGATGACTTTTAAGTAATAAACAACTTTTGCAGTTAAATTCTGTTTCAGATAAAGAACAAACCAGACCATCGGAAGCAGCAGTAGTCCCAGGCACGTGGGTCTGGGTGAAAGTCATCAAGAAAAAGAATTGGACGTCACCGAAGTGGGAAGGGCCATACCAAGTGCTACTGTCAACACCCACTGCAGTCAAGAATGCAGAGCGAGCGTCCTGGATTCATCTGACACACTGTAAATTGGTTAAAAACTTTGAACTGGACAAAAAACTTGTTACTGTTACACAAGAACAAAATGACCAGATATGGAGCAAATAGAAATACAGAACAACCTCAGAAGTATTGCATGATCATTCTGTTAACTATACTGATAACATTAATCTTTTTGCTGTGGCCTTTCCTTTTTCCAGCCACACGAGCTGAACTGAATAAACAAGATGCGTTACTCATAGACTGGCATCCAAACTTTAACACTTACCAAGCAATTAAATACGTGAATGCTGAAACTTTTAATGTTTCAAATTGCTGGATTTGCTCAGCTATACCAACAGCATACGGGGGATTGTTAATGACTGCTGTCCCCCTAGGGGTCAATGAGACCTGAGAAAATTTGATTTCTGATACTACGACTGAGAAATCACAAGACAAAATAGCATTGTACCTGCCTGTTACACAAAAGGGAAGTGTATGTCTTTACAAAAATTATACTGTTCAGGTGGGTTGGAGCAATTGTAATGTGACTGTTCCTTACAAGTGTTATACCAAAGCTAATAATGCAGGTTATATTTGTGATACAAACTATGACTCATATTTTGAATCAATGCACAAAACAGTTGATAAAGTACAACATAATCCTGCTCTTTTTAAACAACTATCTATCATTGATAAGAAAATGTTTCATGCAGGGCAAGTATATATTAATACTAAAGTAGAGAATTGTTATTTTGTGTGTGGGAAAAAAACATACAAATGGTTACCTGAGAATTGGTCCGGCAGTTGTTTTTTGGGTTACCTGGTTCTGGCCATACGATACACTGCAGTTTTTCCTCAGGGAAGAATTTGAAATGTCAGAGAGGTCACCAAGAAACGTGGAAATCTGATCAAGAGACCTGAGAATCCAGTGGGACGAATTGAAACAGTTTGGAGAAACCATAACTCCATGAAAAACAAAGATAAACTGACACATATGGACTTGAGTGACACTATTATATCATGGGCAGGTATAGCCCCTGCATATGGCGCAGTAAAATCGATTTGGCAGCTGAGAAAACTGTCCAAACTTCTCAAAGTAATGAGCAATGCAACTTTTTCTGCTCTCGAATTAGTAACTGATGAACTGAACGCTATGAGAACTGTGGTGCTTCACAACTGCATGGCTCTCGACTTCACCCTAGTGGCAAAAGGTGGTACGTGCGCTTTAATAAAAGAGGAGTGCTGTTCATATATTCCTGACAACCAGCATGAGATAAACGACCATCTTGAGGTGATTCAGCAAGTGTCGGCCATGACCAAACCAGGCCCAAACCCACTGACGGATATTTTCCAGAATTTGTTTGGGGGGTGGGGTAGCATCCTAATAAACATCCTGATTGCCATTTGTGTGGGATTACTCCTATTAGGAGTGTGTGTTTGTCGTGGTATTCCCTGCATGAAAAGATTAATTAAAGATTTTATAGACATGTCAGTTTCTGAGACTTTGCATCAAAGTACTGAAATTGAAGTACTTGAAAAATGAAACACTTTTATAAGTTTAAACTGAATGACTCTCTTAACTGCAAATTCTGAACGGAAGAGGTCAGGAGAAGAAGCAAACTGTTTATGCTTTTGAAAATAGAATAAAAAGTATTAACAGGGGGGAAATGTTAGAAAAATATGTATTAATGTATATGTTTAGTGCTTATTAGAAGCTAAAAGGGTTAACACATTTCATTCTATTTTATGTACAGCTTAGTTTTGTATGAAACTACAAGATGCTTTTCAAACTGCAATATGCTTTCTGAAACTGCAAGATGCTCTCTGACCTAGTATTTGCTAGCACAGCAAAATTCATGTTTATGCCTTTTGGAAATTTACTGAGAAGCAGGTGATTATCTGCTAGGTCAGGAAAATAATGAATGGAACAATACTGTTTTTAATAATGTTATTGAACTTAAACAATCAGCTCTGTTCGTGTTATGAGAACATGCACAGCTGCAGAAAAGATAGATACAGTTGAACAAAGACTGCTTGAAGAAATGAACTAAAATCTGTGCTTGCTTTGTGTTCAAATTAGCCATAGTACCTTGAATAGTAACATCATATAGTGAGAAGTTGTATCTAACCGGTGGTCTCCAAATCCACGTTGTTTTTCTTAGGAAGTTTTTTTATAAACTCGATATGCCAGCAGAAAATCATGGACAAACAGCTGCTATGAAATAATATTGTAAGAACTTGTGATTTATTACGTCAGCTTAGTAGGCAATGTCTTGTAAGAAATGTATAAGAATGGCTTCACTTCCTGATTCTAGTTAGACAAACTCTGTATTAGCATCTCCTTGCTGCAAGATTAAAGTGCCTTAACCTGAACCTGCCATGTGTTGATCTTTTTGAAGTTGTTTTTCCTTTGACAGTGGAAAACCAGAACTGCAACAGTGAATACACTCGAACATCTACATTTATGGTAAGTGTACACAACTGTACTATGTTCTTGGTGTTTCACTATTGCAGTCATCACCTGTGGGAGGATTCCCAAAGCTGAGGAGAGGGGTGGTAGGATTAGTAAGAGACCCAGGAATGGGTCAGCATGCCCTGCAGAACTGCCCTAGCCTTAGAAAATAGAGGTAGGTGGTAATGCTTGATAAAGGTATGGACAGAAGTTCAGGTGGCAACTTCCAGGATGTCCCTAGTAAGAACTCCTCTGAGGAATGCTGTGGAAGTGGATGGAATGGGTTTGAATAGACTTAGGGGAGGGCTTCACATGTAAACTGTAGTAGAAATGGATACAGTGTGACATCCATTTGGAAATGGTTTGTTTGGAGATGGGCTTCCCCTCTGCCCCTGGGACAAAGCTGACAAGTAGTTGGTCTGTTTTCATGAAGTGTTTAGTACGTTCCAGATAGTATATGAGCTGTCTGTGCACGTCCAGTGAAAATTCTTTCCCCCTTGTTTTGAGGGTTAGGAAAGAAGGTGGGTAAATGTATGGCCTGGCTGAGAGTTACATTAGATACCACCTTGGGCATAAAAGAGGGATTAGTCCTCAGAGAGACCCTGTCTGCATGGAAAATGATGAAGGGTTCAATGGCCATCAGAGCCTGAAGTTCTGAAACTCTTCTGGCTGAAGTGATAGCTAGGAGTAAAGTAGTCTTCCAGGAGAGGTATCTTAGTTCTGCTGAAGCAGCAGGTTCAAAGGGTGGTAAAGTTAGTTTTTCCAAAACATAATTCAGGTCCCAGGCTGGAGTGGGTGACCTTCTGGGAGGTCTGATATTAGAAGCCCCTCTGAGGAATTGTTTAATCAAAGGATGGGAAAACAGGGGCTGTTCTGTATCAAAATGAACTAAAATGGCTGAGATGTGGATTTTAATAGAGGAGAAGGAGAGGCCACTATTAAGTAGCTCTGCTAGGTAGTCCAGGATAAGAGGGATGTAAGATTGTGAGGAAGTGCCCCCTCTGGACTGGCTCCACAAGCAGAATCTTTTCCATTTTCCTGCATAAGATTGTCTGGTGCTGGGCCTTCTGGCCTCTCTGATAATGTCTAGGACCTGTTTGCTTAACAGGGGGCCCGTGTTTGCCTTTACAGCATTAGCCATGCTGATAGTTTGAGAGTCGGCAAGTCTGGGTGCAGCATTCCCCACCCCCTTCAGAGTTAAGATTTCAGAGATCAGGGGAAGCTGCCTGGGAGGCTAGCCTGGCAAGGTCAGGCTGCGCAGTAAGGGGTACCAATGTTGTCTGGCCCAATCTGGAGCAATGAAGATGGCCTTTGGTCTCTCCTCCTTTATTTTGATCAGCACCCTGGGGATAAGAGGCAGAGGAGGGAATGCATACACAAAGAGGTTATTCCAGAGGAAGGTCAAGCCAACCACCTTCCATGCTAGGTGGTGATACTCCCTGGTACAGAACTTCTTCAGCTGATGGTTGGGATGTGAAGCAAAGAGATCCACCTCTGGAGTCCCCAACGCCTGAGTGATTTGTAAAAAGATTTTTCTGCGGAGCTGCCATTCATGGGGATCCAGTAAGTTTCTGCTTAAGTGGTCTGCCAGGGTGTTGTTGATCCTTGGTAGGTACTGTGTTATCAGGTGTAGTCCCATGAAAGAGGCTGCCAGACAGAGGTTCATGGCTAGCCTGGCACACAGGGTAAGATTGGGTACCTCCCTGTTTGTTGATGTACCATATTACTGTGGTGTTGTCTGTTTTATAAGGAGAACCCCTGATTTGAGATGGAGTTTGAAGGATGTCAGAGCCTTTTGTACTGCCATCATTTCCTTCTGGTTTATGTGTAAGGGAAGGTGTTGGGCATCCCAAAGGCCTTGGGTGCACTTGCCTTCTAGTTGAGCACACCAAGCTATGTCTGAGGCGTCGGTGGTAATGGCCTGCCCGGTTGGGCAGAGGGTGAAGGGAAGACTCTTGTTCTGGGCACAGATCCCTGCCCGTCAGAGAAACTCGGCCCTTATGCAGGGGATCAGAGGTAGAGAGGTCTCTAGAGGCTGAGAGTGCTGACACCAGAAGTTCTTTAGGTACCACTGAATTTTTCTCATGTGAAGCCTGGCCAGAGGAATTAGAAGGATGCAAGATGCCATGTACCCCAAGGCTTGCCGGAACTTCCTTGCAGTGAGGTGACTTCTGGAAGCCAGCTGGGTAAAATAGAGAGGCAGGAAGTTCTTTTTTTCTGGGGATAGGAAGGCCATTTGGGATGCTGTGTTCAGCAGTGCCCACAAGAAAATGATCTCCCTGGAGGGTGTTTGCCTTGATTTTTTCTCATTGTTGGTATACCCTAAGGAGGTTAGGAGGGTTTTGACAAAGAGGAGGTCCATGAGGAGCTTTTCTTTGCAATCTGCCTGAATGAGGCAGTCGTCCAGATAAGGGTAGATTTGTATATTTTTCTGTCTGCAAAAGGCTATGGCTGGGGCTAATCATAGATAAGCTAAAGGGTAGCACAGAGAACTGAAAGTGTTGTGAGCCTGCTCTGAAGCAAAGGAATTTCCTGCAGGGTTCCTTATGGGGATGTGGAGGTAGGCATCTTTTGGATCTAGGGTAACTAACCAGGCATTTTTTGTCAACATAGGCAGCAGCTGCTGCAAAGTTAACATTTTGAATTTGGGGACCACCAGGAAGGTGTTCAGAATGGACAGAACCAAGATGGGGCACCAACTTCCCTTTTTTCTGGGAACAAGGAACAGTCTGGAATAAAAGCCTTTCCTATTAGATCTGAGGGGACAGGTTCTACTGCCCCTTTGAATATGAGAGTTTGGACTTGTTTCAGTGCCTCTGCCCACTGATTTGGAGGTAAGTCTGGGTACCCTCTTGGAATTGGGAGTTTGTTGAAGGAGAATTTGTATCCCTGAGAAATGATCTTTAACACCCATTGGTCCTTTGTTACAAAAAGCCAATTCTCTTTGTAGAGGGAGAGCCTTCCTCCTAGTTTCTGGTGAGTGAAAAAAGAGCAGAGGGGGGAGCGGGAGTCATTGAGAGTTTTTGCCATAGAGGGATGGCTTAGAACTCCCTGCCTTGGGAGTGGAAGTTGTCCACTGTTTGGTTCTCTGCTGTCCCTGGGATAGGAGTCTGGGTGGTCTGTCCCTGCTGGGTTTACCTTGCCCCTGTCTGCTAGGTGCAGGAAAGGACCAGTGTTTTGAAGGAAAACTCCTGCTGAACATAGGAGGTTGTACCTGAAGGAAATCTTTTACTGTTTGCATAGATTTTGCTTTGTCTTCCATCTTTTTAAGCACCTCTTCTGCTTTTACTCCAAACAAGCGGTCCTTATCCAAGGCTGCATCAAATAATTTAGATTTGACATGCTCAGGGAGAGGTTGTTCCTTCAACCATGCATGTCTCCTAATGACAGATCCTGACACTGCTGCCCTGCTTGAGGCTTCTAGGGCATTATATCCACAGTGTAAAGAGTGTTTAGCCACTTGGCAAGTAGAGTGCAGTAAATCTGCTAACTCTTTCGAATTGGCACAGTCAGGAAAGGTTGAAATATTTTGTTTTAATAGTTCCAAAGTGTGTTGTTCATATTTTAACATGTGGAACTGACAGTTGAGTGCTCTGATAGCTAAGGTTGCAGAGGTGTATACTTTTTCACCCCATCTGTCCAGAGCTCTGGAGTCCTTATCAAAAGGAGTATGATTATTTGCAGAACTAGCCTTAGCTCCTTTTGGTCCCTGTGCAATGACCTCCAAGTCTGCAGCAGGATTTCTGTACAGGTATTTGTGAGAATCCAGTACTCTGTAATACCTGTCAGGTATTCTGGGAGCAGGTGGGAGGGCATCAGGAGTTAAGCTGGATTCCTGGAAGACATCATCAACCACCTTAGTCGAAGATAGGAGGGATGGCTAAATGTCTGTGCTGGGGCAGTCTAGAAACTCTCTTAGTCTTTTCTTAGACTGTGGGAAGTCCTGGGATTCCCAGTGAAATATCCCCTGAGGGTATGAAGGGTTTCCCCAAAAGAAAGATCTTCTGGAGGGGAGGCAGAGGGAATGGATTCCTCGGCATCTGAATCCTCATAAGCAGTAAAAGATTGTTGTTCCTCTTTAAAATCTGAATAATCAGACTCCTCAGAATCCTGTTCTGTCAGTATTTCAGGGGAAGGGTCCCTTTTCCTTTTAGAAGGTGCAGCCTGACTACCCCTAATAAGGGTGATAAGATCTTCTGCAATTTTAAGCATTTGAGCTTGGGGTGGTGGAGCAGGGGTAAAATGGTGGCTAGAGGTAGTTTTCCTAGGAGTGGCCTTGCCTCTCGGCCTAAGAGTATTCATTAGTCTGAGAGAAACAGTAATCTGAGGAGAAGACGTCGGTTTTTGTCTAGATTCGGTAGTGCAAAAAGCCTCCTTGGAAGCCAGTGCCTAAATCGTGGCTCCGGACCCAACCAAGGCAGACAAAACCAAAGGCTCGAAAGACAAAGAAGCTTTCTGTGGCATACCAGACTCTGAAAGGGTCTCAGTAGAGGCCTGCGAAGGTATCAAATCAGGCATCAGGGGCTGCGAAAGCGCCTCACTGAATTCTGGAGAACTGACAACCTGCTTAGCGGTAGAGTCGTCAGAAGGCTTAGCCTTGTGTGGTCTGTCTCTATCTTTGTCCTTATGTTTTTTTGGAATGTCTATGGATTGTTGGCTAATGGACGCCATTTCAGAATGCGAAGATGGAAGACAAAAATACCTGGCTAAAAAAGGAGCTCTATGATGAATGGTTGTCATGTTAAAGAAGGCACAGAACCGGCAACGGGGGATGTTGTGGTCTGGACCTAAACAAGTGACGCACTTTTAATGGAAGTCTCAGTGTGGTATTTACTTTCCACAGGCAAGACAATTGTTAACTTTTCGGACATCAGTTAATGCAAGAAAAAAGGATCCCCAACGGGGTACTTAGCTTTAGATGTTTTCAGCTGTAATTCAAACTCTGGTAGCGACCAACCGGCACAATTGTGAATTGCTTCTGCTATGGGCTCCACGGCAAGAAAGACTGATGCAATGACGTCGGCTGCCTTCCTTTATAGCACTGTCAACTAGATGTCAGCCAGTAAGCGACAGCAGCCGACACAGAAAAACATTGTCTCTGGTATTCGGGCTGGCTGAGGGCTATCACAGCAGGGATAACCCAAAAGTGATGACTGCAACAGTAAAACACGAAGAACATCATATTATCATCAGATATAATCCACACTAAACAAATCAGCTGGCCCTTACCCACAGCCTTCCTTTGATGGTGTGGATTCCAGCTGTCAAAATGAAAATAATTATTAGAAAAGGTCTTCTTAAGAAAAATGGTTGAAGTAAAACATGCATCTTTAATGTTCTTAGTCAATAAAATGTCCAAATAGGAAATCACATCATGATCATACAAAAACTAGTAGCGTTATTAATATAATAAAAAAATTCAACTAATTTGTCCACGGAATCATTCCATAAAGTAAAAATATCATCCAAATAACTTGTATATACTGATCAACAATCCTTAAAACAACTATCAAACAAGTAATGCTGTTCCCAATAGTCCATGACAAGGTTGGCAAAAGTGGGAGCACAAGCATACCCCATAGCGGTAACCTGCCAAAAATATCTATTTTCAAAAGAAATATAGTTGTTTTTAAGAACAATATCCATCAAAGCCACAGCAGTATTAATAGTGTCATGTTGTAAAATACCTATATCTAAAAGCTGTGCTCCAAACCAGTCAAGGCCAGTTCATGTAGAATACCCGAAAATAAATTAACAACATCAACTGTAATAAAAATAATATTACTAGAAAACGGAACCACGTTGAACTGACTAAGAAAGTGAGAAGAATTTTTACTAATACAAGACAACTGGGTCAAAGAATCTTTCAAAATTAAATCTAAATATTTAGCAATAAAAAGGTCTTACTCCATCTAGCATCCACAGTTAATCTAAATGGTGGTTGAACTAAAACTTTATGGACTTTAGGAAGTCCAAACACACTAGCGATAACTGGTTTAGCATTGAACGTATATTCAAAATCATTCAAAGAGAGTTGTCCTTGTAAATGCATGTCACTTAAGTCCATATCACGCTTGCGAAAAGACATAAAAATTTCATAATGGGATACCTCACTATAAGTAGCATCCATTTATAAGTCAGACATTTTGTTGGTAAAAGCAGATTTGTCCAGTAATACCAGGCCTCCACCTTTATCTGGGGTTAAGACTCGAATAGTATTGTCAGAACGAACATCATTAAATGCTAACCATTCTTGTTTTGTTAAATTAAAAGATTTTTTTTCTCTTGGTGTTGCCCAATAAAGTCCTAATCTCATGTTCACAAAGCTTTTCAAAAATTAAAACATTATTGTTCACTGGTAGATTAAAACAACTAGCACGAGTACAACTAGAACCACAAGCATTATTAATGTTGCCTGGAAACCATAAGGCTAAGTTAAGTTTTCTTGTATACATTTTCAAGTCAATTGAAGTATTCACAATGTCGGCCCATCTTGCAGGCACAAAGGAAAACCCTTTAGAGAGAACTTCAGCATGTATTGCAGAAAAAAACACGAAGAATAATTAAATACCTTGAAGTCTCCCGAGTAGTTATGAATAACGTGAATAATGAGGCTGACATCTACCGAAACCATAACAGTCATTGAACTGGTTATGATCTCTTCTTCAATGTGTGCAGCTTGAATGAGTTCACTTTCAGCTTTGCCCCTAATTGATTGTATTTTGCTTCCGCGTACGGATGATTCTGAATGGTTATTTTTGGCAGGTTACTGGTGTTAAAAAAAAAAAAACAAAAAAAGAACAAAAAAACAAAAAAGAAAGGCAGAATCAGCAAGTCCAACAAACAAACTGTTTAATGGTTAGTGCTTTCATCTGCCACTAATAAGGAAACTTCATCAGACAAAGAAAATAGGAAATTACATATTTTAAATAGTAAAAAAATACATTACATCACTTCCCATTTCTGTTAAAAAGACATAACACTTTTAAATATATGTATAAAAAAACAAATACACACACACATATATATATATATATATATATATATAAATATATATATATATATATATATATATATGGGTCTAGGACTATTCACTGAAAGCACATTTTACTGAAAGCCAAATGACTGTGTACAAATCACTGAAAGCTCAAGTCACTGGAAACTCAATTCAACATTTCAGTGAAAGCTATATATGGCCTTTTCCACACTGTTGTGCGACCCTGGAGTTAGTATATATAGTAAGGGGGGTGTGGGGGGCATAACCCCCCTATATATTTTGGATATATATTAAGTTCAGAAAAGAGTAATTTATTGGAATTGCATGTATCCATGTATATATTTCAAAATATTTAAAATAGGTGGGGGGTTATGCCCCCACACCCCCCGATATGGGGGTGCTGCCCCCCCACCCCTTACTATATATACTAACTCCAGGGTCGCACAACAGTGGGGAAAAGGTCATATATAACTTTCAGTGAAATGTGTTTCAGTGAATTGAGCTTTCAGTGAATTATGCACAGTCAAATGTGTTTCAGTGAAATGTGCTTTCAGTGAACAGTCCTAGACCCATATATATATATATATATATGTATATATATATATATATATATATATATATATATATATATATAAATGTATATGCATATATATATATATATATATATATATATATATATATATATATATATATATAAATGTATATGCATATATATATATATATATATATATATATATATATAAATGTATATGCATATATATATATATATATATATATATATATATATGTGTGTATATATATATATATATATATATATATAAATATATTATGTATATAAATGTATATGTGTATATATATATATATATATACATATATATATATATATGTATATATATATGGGTCTACTTCTATTCGCTGACATCCCATTTCACTGAAACCCATTTCGCTGACAGCCCCATTTCATAGACAAAAGTAATTAGGGCAAAAACCTGGGATTTGCCCCCCTCCCCACTGTTGTGCGACTGTGGAGTTGTAATATATAGTTGGGGGGGTGTGGGGGGCACAGCCCCCCACCTTGAAAGTTTGTCTATGAAATGAGCTGTCAGCGAAATGGGTTTCAGTGAAATGGAATGTCAGCGAATAGAAGTAGAACCATATATATATATATATATATATATATATATATATATATATATATATATGAGAAAAAAATGTAAATATTTATATGCATATGTAGCTATGTAAACCTATAGTTAAAAATCATCTTTCTAAAGATTTAAGTTTTAAAAGACATTTCACATTACAGTTGTCATTTAATCCTGGGTAGCTGAAAGCATTCAAAACCAGCTGCCAGTTAAGTTCCTTTTCTTCCAACAGCAATGACCAAGGGCCACCCTGAATGTCTGTGAGAAGTTGATCTATAACCACAAATGAAAAAGTGTGCCCTGGGTTGCTACTGACTTGTTTGGCTAAGGCATTAGTAGGATTTTGTTTCCCTATATTGTATATGTGCTCATAAATGCGTTGTTTTAGCTGTCATCTTACCAACATAAAAACATTTGTATTTATTGCAAATAAATGTGATAAATGCACACAATTACAATATAGGGAAACAACTACCCAGGATTAAATGACAACTGTAATGTGAAACGTCTTTTAAAACTTAAATCTTTAGAAAGATGATTTTTAACTATAGGTTTGCATAGCTACATATGCATATAAATATTTACAATTTCTTGTACATATATATATATATATATATATATATATATTTTTTTTTTTTATACATATATTTAAAAGTGTTGCTTCTTTTCAACAAAGATGGGAAGTGATGTCATGTATTTTTTACTATTTAAAATATGTAATTTCCTATTTTCCTTGTCTGATGAAGTTTGCTTATTAGTGGCAGATGAAAGGGCTAGCCATTAAACAGTTTGTTTGTTGGACTTGCTGATTCGGCCTCTCTTTTTTGTTTTGTTTTTTACAAGTTTTTCTATTTGTGTATTTGTTTTACATTAGGTTACTGGTCACTTTTGCCAACCTTGTAATTTCCTATTGGAAACAGAATTACTTGTTTAATAGTTGTTTTAAGGATTGTTGGTCAGTATATACACGTTATTTGGATGATATTTTTGATTTATGGAATGATTCTATGGACAAATTGGTTGAACTTTTCTATTATATTAATAACATTACAAGTTTTTTACATGTTACATATAAGTACAATCATGATATGATTTTCTATTTGGACATTCTATTAACTAAGAACATTGAAGATGCATGTTTTACTTCAACCATTTTTCGTAAGAGCACCTTTTCTAATAATTTACATTTTGACAGCTGGCATCCACGCCATCAAAAGAAGGCTATGGTCAAGGGCCAGCTGGCTGATTTAGCATGGATTATATCTGATGATAATATGATTTTAACGGAGTGTGAAGTCCTCATACATATGTTTTATAAAAGAGGTTACCCCTTGTCATGTTTCCAGGAAATTAAAAAGGAGGTGGTCGGAAAAAGTCTGAATGGCATTTTCAAGCCTATTTTGTGTCAGAATGATACTAATATTGTAAAAAAATGGGTTCTCTAGCAAATAATTCACCTTCTGGAAGTTCCAAATTGTTTATTACTACCTTTATATTAGTGCCTTTGTGGTTGATTGTTTGGTCCTAAATTGGACTATGTTCAAGTGTGACATTACTATGTTGAACAAATTGGGAGAGAAATATGTTGTTGTCTTACATAAAGATAAATCCTTCAAGAATTTGCATGAATGGGTTAAGGATACAACACATGATAGCAAAAAGGGTATGTTTAAATGTGGCAGGTGCCGCATGTGCATTTATATTTGGGTAGGTGAACAATTTTCTGTTGACAGCAATTTATTCCAAGTTATTGGACATTTTTCTTGTGATACTAGTTAGGTTATTTATTTAGCCATGTGCAATTCCTGCCCAGCTTTTTATGTTGGTATGACTAGCAGAAAGTTAAAGACTAGGATATGTAAATATATCCTGGATATTAAGAATGCAAAAGCAACTAATGCTCTTTTTAGGCATATTATGTCTAACCACAGCCATTCTTTTTGCTTTGTGGTTTTAGATCAAGTTAAGCCATACCTCTGGGGATATCTTGTGGAAGAACATCTAGCCAAGAGGGAATTAATTTGGCAAATTAAGTTAAATGCAACTTGCTTTCCTGGACTTAATGATTCTGTTTCTATTTCATCTTTATTGAAGCTTAAATTTATAGCTATTTAATTATGCAAATGTTTTAATTGGTGGGTCACATGTTCATAATATGGTATTTAAAGACTGGTGTTTTTTGGTTGAATTTGTTCTGAAGAAGTTCCTAAAGTGTTTGAAGGAATGAAAGCGCTTAACTTTTAATAAAGGATATTGGTTTTATATGTGCTTTCACCTAGCTCAAGCACCTTTATTTTATTTTCTTAATTCCTTTATGCTCACTATCACTCACAATTGCACCTCTTTGATAAAAAAAAATCACAAACAAAGACAGGATTATTTCAGATAAACTCTGGATTGTCCTCGCTGCAGTCTGTGTGAATTTATAGCTGACTAGACCCCTTGGAATGGCTAGAGTTCACATGTCTAAAACCTAACCCTTTCAAACAGCAAACAGTGAAAATTAGAGTCAAAACAACAAAAAAATAAATCAAAGTAAATCTTCTTCCCTACAAGCAATCCCTTTCTTACTACAAAAAGTGACAAATAGTGGTAAAAATAAAATATATTCAAAATAAATACAGTTCAGTCAATCACAAACTAGCACACAACTGTTTAGTTAAGCTCTCAGTGTGTTATCCATTCACTGACATGAGTGAATAAAGGTAACAGTTTAGATTCCTGCTACTTTAATGTGGTTTCCTGAATAATAGTGACATATTTTCTTGTAAAGGATTTATAGTCGAAGAAGGAATATACAAATTCAAATGACAAATTAGATAAAGGGCTGGAGGCATAGGCTGAAAAAAAAAAGAGGTAAAGCACTAGGTTCATCAGAGTTGAAACCTTTATGCCTTCCACAGTCTCAGTGGAACCAACATACACACATACAGATAAATGTGTTGCAAAGGTGTTATACTTTTGGCAGTACTGATGTCAGTAAGGAGAAAGTACAACTGAGTAAATAAACTTACCGTAACAGTAGATACTCGCATGATCACTGCTGCAGTAGCCTTAATTATATGGGATATATCCTATTTCCACGTGCCCAAATTGTCAGTCAACTCAAACTGAGCTGACTAAAAAGACAGGTTTGAGCACCAAGTCTTTCAAAGTTTTAATGCCAATAGAAAGAGGCTGAACCCTGAAAAAAACAATGCTAGGAACATAAAAAATATTCACGGATTGGCATAAAACAACACACCAAAAAGCAAGGGGAAGGGAGGGAGGGAGGAAGTGATCATTCACACATCTACTGTTATGGTAAGTTTACTTACACAACTGAACTATGTTCATTATATTAATCACTTCTGTAGTGGCCTTAGCTATGTAGGTAGATTACCCTAGCTTACTACATTTGGGAGGTAGAAGGAGAAGAGTCCAGAAGCCCCCGAAAATGGTCCTAGAAAAGTCTGATCTAGACCTAGAGAAGGAATCAGGCTTATAGTGCTTTACAAAGGTATGCAAAGAGGACAAAGTTGTTGCTTTTAGAATATTACCAGTATCCAACTCATTTCAAAAAGCTACAGATGAAGCCACGGCCTCGGTAGAGTGGGCCCTTGTCCATTCTTCTTACCTGCACAAAAAATGAACACTTGATCAGAAAATCTTACAGATTTAGTTCTGTCAAGATAGTATCTGAATTGTCTGTGGACATCCAAGACATGCAGCATCCCTTCCCCCTCATTTTTCAGTTTAGGAAAGAAAATGGGGAGATATAAACTTGGATACTACTTTAGAGATAAAAGGGTTCTCAAAAGAAACCCTGTCCGTGTGGAAAATGAGACAGGGCTGACTCACCAGAAGAGCCTGCAACTCAAATGCCCTTCTTGCTGAGGACAGAGCAATCAGCAAAACCGTTTTTCCAATTAAGAACCTCAAGTCAGCCAGGTTAGCTGGTTCACATAGAGCAAGTGTTAGCTTCTCTAACACAAAATTAAGATCCTAAGGATGGGCCACTAGTTTTCTTGGAGGCCACTTATGCAACTCCCCCTTTCAAAAACATTTTGACATGAGAATGCACTGAAAGAGGAGGATCCACTGGCAGAGGTGCTGTAATGGACAATAAATAAACCTTGATGGAGAAGTAATAGGATAGTAACTCATGCAAACATTGTAAAACCTGAGAACAACTAGCTCTGAAAGGGTGCTGGTAATGTTGTTGGCACCAACTAGAAAACCTTTCCCATTTCCTAATATATTACTTTCTAGCAGCAGGCTTTCTTGCCTCCATTAGTACCTGCTGCACACCCTCAGTAAACAGATGCCTAAACGGAATTAAGACCCTGTGAGGAAGCTTGTGGTAATTGCCACTGGCCATTTCCAAAAGAAAAGAGAACCACTGTTTTCTGGGCCAGAAGGGAATCATCATAATTATCTCGGGGATTCCTTCTGAATCTTCAGAAGTATTCTGGGTATCACTGGAAGAGCTGGAAAAGCATACATGAACATTCCCGTCTAAGGAAAAGAAAAGACATCTGTCTTCCAAGCCTTCTTGCATGGAGTCCTGGAGAAGAATCTTGCCAGATGATTGTTCAGGGAAGAGGCAAACAGGCCGACTTGAGTAACTCCCCACAGACAGATCAAATCTTGACAGACCCCGATCTAGTATCTATTCATGAGGGTGTACCCTTGTCCTGCTCATCTTGTATGCTATACAGTTTTGCTCTGCTGAAATATATGATGCCTGTAGAGTGAGATTGTGCTGTGAAACTATATCCCAAGCTAACATGGCTAGCCTGTTTATGGGGTACAACCTGGTTCTCCCTTGCTTGCTGATGTGCCACATGACTGTGCTATTGTCTTTAACAAGAGAGTTGAGTGCACCTTGATCAGGGCAAGCATCTCCGTGATATTTATGTGCTTGCATATGTCCTTAGTGTCCCACACCCCTTGCACTTTTATCCCTCCTGAAACTGCTCTCCAAGCAATCTCCGAAGCATATGTGGTGACTGACTGCTTTGCAGCAGGAAAGGAGAAAGGGAGATCTGGATTTAAGGATATATGTTTCTTCACTAAAAGAGTTCTCTTCAGACAAACTCCAGTACTGGAATTTGTAAAGAAAAAGGATGTTGATGTTGGGACCAAAGAGATTTCAGATACCACTGTATCTCTCTTGTGTGCAGTCTTGACAGTGGTATCATGAAAATTATAGATGGCATGAGACCCAAAATCCTGAGGTATTCCCTTGCAGTGACCAAAGTCTGAATAGAAAACCTTACAAATAGATGTTTAAAATGATAAAGATCCATTTTTTCTTGTGGAAGAAAAGCTCTCTGAACTGAGCTGTTTAGTTGACATCCCAGGAAAACAATCCTGTGTGAGGGAGTCAAGAAAAACTTTTGAATGTTCTCTTGGAATCCCTATTTGTGCAAGAGATTTCTCACCCAAGGGAGAGACTCCTGACACCCAAAGAAAGACTAAGTAAAGATAAGCAAAGTTGTCCAAATATGGAAAATTGTGGATAGCTTGTAGCCTGAAATGAGTAATAATCGGAACTAATCACTTTGTGAACACTCTTGGTGCAGTGGATATTCCAAAGTGTGAGGCAAAGAAGTGATAAAGTGATCCAGATGCACAAAACCTAAAGAAATGTCTAAAGTCTGGATGAGCAGGGATGTGACGATAAGCACCTTTTAAGTCTAGTGTTGCCAGAAAACATGAAAGAGGAAATGAAGAGGTACCAAGTTAAAAAATGAAAACATTTTGAATTTGGGCATTATCACAAACAGGTTAGGAAAGAAACCGCCAGAATTGGTCTTCAAGCATTTTCTTTCTTTGGCACTAGGAACATCCTTGAATAAAACCACTTCCCCACCTATCAAGGAGGAACTGGTTATATCACTCCTTAGGACAGCATGTGACAAACTGGTGGAAACAAAATACTCTGATTTGCAGGATAAGGAATGACCCCCCCCCCCCCCCGAAAGGACAAATTCCCTTCCACTGCCGTATGTAACCTTAATGAATGATTTTCAGAACCCATTTATCTATAAAAAAATAAAAATAAAAAAAAATCTGTTGTCAAAAAGTAAAATGGAGATTTAGACTTTCAGGAAGAGTAAAGATGTCAGGGTGGGAGGGGGTGACAAGGTCTCTTGAACTGTCATTCAGACTATTCTTGGTTTTGGGGGATTTGAAACTTCTTTTTGGAATCCCTCTGCCATTTTGTCTTAAATATCTCTTTACCCGAGTTTTGTTAAGGTTGTTTATTCTGTTTTATTTATTTATTTTTTTGCCAAACTGGATGAGAAGAAAGAAAATCCCTTGGACAATTTGGAAAAGGAAGGCTGAAAAATCTTACAGATTCCCTGGATCAGCTTGTCCCTTTCATCACAATTTTTGATTACATCTGCAGCAGAGGGGCCAAACACTAAATCTCTATCCAAGGGAAATTTAAAATTTTTTTTTTTACATAATTTGGGAGGTTCTGAGAATGCATTCAAGCAAACCTCATTAAAACAGTACCAGTGGCCATAGCCCTTGGAGACGTATCAACAGAGTCATACTCACAATGCAGACAATGTGTAGTGATCTGTACAATAGAAGAAACTTAGTCATTTAAAGCAGATATTTCTTCACAATAAGAAAATGTAAATAAAACATCCTCCATACAGTCACAATTTGCCAGAACAAACTAACAATTCAAAATTCTGAAAATCAGAGTTGCAGAAGTATACACTTTCTTCTCATACAAATCAATAATTACTAGAAAGTGTAGAATCGAAATTAACTAAGTGCTTAACAGTAGCAGCATCAACTAAGGCTACAGCTGCTGGGTCAGGTTAGGGAATACTGTATAAAAATGTAATAGATTTAGGAACTTTATACGTCCTATCTGTCTTTTCAGGGACAGCTGGCTGACTATCAGGAAAACTGTAGACAGGAAGATACACAACCTCTAAAGCAGACAGAACAGGAGGAATGGATGTATGTTTGGGAAAATCCTTCTGCAACAACCCAAAATATTTTCTGAGGGACTGAGAAACCTCAGTGTTCTTCCACTGAAAATGCTGAGAGATTCTAGCAATAGTTTCAGGCAAAGAGAAACTCCCACATCAGAAACAGCTCTCCTCTGAGTCTGAATAAGAAATCTGAGGACAAAAAACATGAATCCATCCCTGCAACTTTCTGTTCAGATTCAAAATCTTGAATCTCTTCAGGAAAATAACAATCCTTTTTTCTTTTACCAAACTCTGTGTTACAAGAAGGATCAATAGCCTGAATTAAACCCTGAGCCAGTCCCAGTAAACTACCACTATCCAAAGAAGTTTGAAGAGAAGTACATTCATGCTTGACTTTCTGTTTCTTTTTGACAGGAAAAATGGGGCCAAAGATATTACTAATGGAGCAGCTGCTTCCCCAGGGATGGGCACAGCACTGACACAACAGGGAAACCTTCCTGGTTCCTTTTCCCTGGACTGACAAGACTCTTTCTTCCTTGCCCACTCAGTGGACCCCAAAAGCCACAGAGGGCATGGCAACCCCCCCATCCATAGTGTCTACAGGTGTTACACCAGAGGGATCTGAGGTAAAAGATGGGTGGTATGAAGTACAACAAATGGCCACAGTAGAGTCACACACCTGTGGCTGAGGCATATTGTTATCCTGCTATGGTGGCAAGGGCTGTTTGCGTAACTTTTTCTTTTGTTATGGCTGGAAGAAGGAATGATTGCAGGAGCAGTATTTTGTTTCATGGACAAGTCAAAAACATTGCCTCTTTCCTGGGGAAAACAATTAGCAAATGCCGTTAAAAGTACCAATTCACATAGTTGCTGTTTTTTTTTTACAGAAAAAAAACACAGTAAAAAGTATTTTCTAACACTATGTCAACCCCACCAAGGAAAAATAAACACATTTTTTCCACAGAAACTATGTTCTCAGTTAGTTAACACTACCTTTAATACTGACAGAAAAATCAAGTGCTCCATTTAATACTAAGTTACAGTCTGGTGACAGTCTGTTAAAACAACACTCCAAGCTTTAACTAACTTTCTTGCAGAGGAAAGTAATAAAACATCAATAAAGTTAAGAAAATGGTAGGTTTGTTCCCAAAGGGAACTTATCTGCCCAGCAAAGGAAAAAACAAGCTGACAGATGAACCTCAAAAGCCTCACAGGAGCATACTCTATAGCAGCAGTAAAGCTCTGAAGGGTTTCACACCCAATCTTGTCTTTTAGTCAAGTCATCTCAAGCTGCTTGACAGTTTGGGCACATGGTTGGTGCCCTGAACCTTTCAAAGCTGGCTGGCCGTTATATCCTTGGCAGGATATAAACCATACAGTTAAGGCTACTGCAGCAGTGATCAATATGATGAACATAAAACTTGAACCGAGCCTGACAATTAAAAGTTCTGAAAATCAAAAATTGCAGAAGCATACACTTTTCCTTACACTTACTAATAATCTCCCCATCCTTATCATAAAGAGTAGAGTAGGACTGGAAGTAACTAAATGTTTAGCAGCAGAAGGATTACCTAAAGCTATAAGTGCTGGGTTAGGTTTGGGAAGAGTTTATAAAAACTTAAGAGAGTAAGGAATTTTATACATACTGTCTGCCTTTTTAGAGCCATCTTGCTATCAGGAAAACTGCATGCAGAAATACACACATCGTCCAAAGTTGACAAAACTGGAGGAAGAGGTGATGGTTCTGGAAACTCCTTCTACAACAGCTTGTAGTATTTTATTAGGGACTGAGAAACTCAGTGTTCTCCCACTGAAAACACTGGCACATTATGGAAATAGTCTCAGAGAAATAGAAACCCTCACAAGGAGAATCAGAAAATGAGCTCTCCTTTGATTCTGAATTCAAAATCTGAGGAGAACACCCTTTATCTGTCCATTCATCTACCTAACCAAATTCAAAATTCCTTCAGGAAAGAGGCATCCCTCTTTATTTTACCATAAAGTACTGTATAAGAAGGATCAATAGTCTGAATTAAACTCTGAGCCAGATGCAGTAAATTATTCATGTCCAAAGAAATTTGAGGAGGATTTAATAAGTGCTACACCAGAGGGGCCTTGGGTAAAAGATGAGTTGCCTGATGTAAAATTAATGTCAACAGAGGTCACCCACCTGTGGTTGATGCAATCTGCTAGCCAGCTGTAATGGCAAAGGCCGTTTGCTTAACTTTTTATTTTTGTGGGTAGAGGAAGGAATGACCATGGGACTGACAGTTTGCTCCATGATAAAGCAAAAAGTGGTACCTCTTTCCAGGGAAGTAAGCAGCAAAATCTGGTAAAAATATGAAGTCTTCAAAAGTCACATTGTTATAGAAAAACAAAGTAAAACGCACTTTTTAGAACCCTTTGCCTGCCCCAAAAAGTAAACTAAACACAACTTCTTCAAAGAAAAATATTTTTCAAATACTTTAAACAACTTTTAAACTGACAGTAAAAGACAGCTCACATTTAAAAATGCAATGCAGTCTCATGACAGTCCATTAAAACACAAACTCCTAGCTTTAAAATAACTTCCCTGAACAGGAAAATGTTATTATAGAAACAATTTTCAAAAATGGAAGTTTTTTTCCCATAGAGGGAGCTTAACTGCCCAGCAAAGGAACAGCAGAAGGAGACTGGCTTAGCACCTAAACTGGCCTTTTCAGTCAGCTCAGTTGATGGACTGTTTTGGTGTGTGAAAGGTGCCCTGATGTTTTGGAAGCTGTCTGGCTGTTATATCCTTGGTGGGATATAACCCATATAGGTAAAGCTACTGCAGCAGTGATCAATATGATGAACATCTTTGGTACTTTGGAAAATGACTGTGTTCTGTGCATGGCAGCTGTTTGAGAAAAAGTACCCTCATCAGAAACATCAGAAAATTTTTGTTTAATTGACCAACAGCCTCTTTTAATTCACCTCTGTCATGTTTGATAAAAATAAGTTATGTACTCACCATAACGTTCCATGTATGTAGTCCATCTCGATCCTCGGCTCCGACTCAGCCACTTAGAAAGCCTGAAAACTTCTGATTGGCTCGTGGCTAATAGGTATCCCATGGTGCATGCACACATTCCCCAGATCTTGTTTGCTACTAGTCTATCAGGATAAGACAGGAAAAAGGACAAAGGTCTGGAAGAATAAACTGTAATAAAAGTGCCCTTGTGGAATAAACCACTGTAGAAAAGGAAAAACTGTTTCCAGATCCTTCAGAAGGGGGGCTGGTGGGTGGGTTCGTAAAAATGTTCGGCGAGATGGACTACATACATGAAACGGTATGGTGAGTACATAACTTCTTTATGTTATGTAGTCCTATCTCGCCTCCATTATTACGTGTGGGACAGCGTCTCTAGCATCTTGAATGGGTGGCTCACTGGAAAATACTCCTGAGTACCATGGAACCAAACGAGGCTTTACCCCTGGAAGTTAAATCCAATTTATAATGGGAAATGAAGGTATGAGGGGTAGCTCATGTTGCTGCTGTACATATATTATCAATAGGTGTCCTGGCTTGGAAAGCAGCAGAAGTAGAAAAGGACCTGGTAGAATGCGCTTTAACTTTAAAGGGCAACTCCTTTCCCTGAGAACTGTAAATAAAGGAAATACAACTACAGATCCAGTTCGATAGTGTAACCTTGGAAGCTACCAAGCCCATTCTCGCCTCAGCAAAAGAAACGAACAGCTGTTCTGATTTTCTAAATCCTTTGGTCCTGTGGATATAGAAACGCAGTTGCCTATGCACATCCAATTGGTGGAATGTATACTCTGCTTTATTAGAATGATTAGGGAAGAGCACAGGCAATTCAACTGTTTGGTTTAAGTGAAATTGAGAACAGACTTTAGGGATAAAAGAAGGATTGGTCTTTGTGAAAAATTAAATATGGAGGTTTAACTGACAGGGCCTGTAATTCAGAAACTCGTCTGGCTGAGGTTATTGCTACCAGAAAGTCTTCCAAGACAGGAATTTCAACTGACAACTATGGGCTGGTTCAAAAGGTGGCAAAGTAAGTCTAGACAGGACTAGATTCAGGCCCCAAGGAGGAATGGGGTCTTGCACAGGAGGTCTTAACATCATGGAACCCCTAAGAAAAGATTTGCACAGTTTGTGAGACATAAAACTGGAATCATTAATCCCTACATGAAAATTCGATACTGCTGCTAGCTGAACTCGGAGTGTAGCAGCTGCTGAACCCTGGTGAAAGTGTTCTGAAAGAAACTCTGGAACAATAGTAATGGGAGCTGTAAATGGATCAACTTCTCTGTTGTGTGTCCATATAGAAAATCTCTTCCATTTACTGTGATACAATTTTCTAGTCGAAGGCTTGTGAGAAGAGGTAATAATATGAGTTACAGCTGGAGACAGATTATGAAGCCTGACTAGTGACGGAACTGGAGCAGCCATGCTGTCAGTTTGAGAGTGTGGAGACTGGCGTGAAGAGAACCTGACATGTGTGTCAGGAGGTTTGGCACTGGGTCCAAAGTCCATGGATAGTCTAACAGGTGAGGCCCGAGAAAAAGGGAACCAAATTTGATGAGGCCAGTAAGGAGTGATGAGGATTATCTTGCTTCCCAACAACATTGCTTTCTGTATGACACTGGGGATGAGTGGAAAAGGAGGAAAAGCATAAAGGAGTCCCTGTGGGCCAATTGTGGACTAGTGCATCTCTTGGAGACTCTCTTGGAGGGGGGATGTGAGAGAATAAAGTGCTGCATTTGGTGTTGATGGGGCTGGCAAAGAGGTTGCAGCAGGGTTGTCCCCACTTGTGGAAGATCATACTGGCTATTTTATGGTTCAAGAACCATTCGTGAGGTAACAATATAGCCCTGCTTAGCTTGTCCGCTATCACGTTGGAAGTCCCTGGGATGTGTGTTGCAATGAGAAAGCATTGGGAAGAAATCGCCCAGTTTCAAACTCGCAGGGCCTCTCAACATAAGGGGTATGATCTGGTCCCCCCTTGTTTGTTTAGATACCAGACCACCAACATGCTGTCGGTCTGGAAAGCTATCGTCCCTAGAGGGAGAAAGTCGTGAAGTGCTTGCAACTCTAGAAGCACTGCTCTCATCTCTAGGACACTGATATGCAGATGGGCCTCCTGCTCTTGCCATGTGCCTTGGACAATCCTGCCAAGATAATGCCCCCCCCCCATCTGAGAGCCATCCGTGGTCACAGTGGCAACGGGTTGGTGTGGTACAAAGGGAGTCCCTGTGGTAAGATGACCTGGTTGAATCCACCAGTGTAGGTCCTTTTTGCAAGAATAAGAATCTGATGATGTAGAGGCAACTGCTGAAAAGACCACTGAGATGACAGGAGCCATTGGAGTATTCTCATATGTAGTCTTGCTAAAGGTACCAAGGTTATGGTTGATGCCATAATTCCGAGAAGCTGCAACACCACCTTCGCTTTGACTCTTCGAAGGGGAAGTATCCTGTGAATTTGTTGCACAAGATTCTGCATTGTCTGTACGTAGTCTGGCTGTCATATCGACCGTGTCTATGTTTGCTCCTATAAAAGTTATAGACTGAGTGGGCAAAGTAGAGGATTGTTCCCAGTTTATCGAGATTCCAAACTGTTTGAACAGAAAGGAAACCCAAAAACAATGTAGAAACCCTCGTTGTCCTTAACGCAATTTATTAAAACAGTCAGTTACACAGCGTTTTCGCCACACACATATGGTGGCTTCTTCAGAGGAGATTCCAAACTGGGAACAGAGCTTGACTGTGGAATCTCTCGACTGAACTAGGTGATGCCTGGTGGCGGCGGTCAGGAGCCAATCGTCCAGGTATGGAAAGACCTGGATTCCCTGATGCCTCAAATGAGCTGTGAATACTGCCATGTACTTGGTGAACACCCAGGGGGCTGTGGTGAGACCAAAGGGCAACGCCCGAAACTGGTAATGATTGGCTCCCAGCCGGAAGCGTAGGTAGCTCCTTGATGCTTTGTCCATCATTATGTGGTAGTAGGCATCCTGCAGATCTATTGAGCACATCCAGCTGTCTCTCCCTAACAGAGGGAGTATGGATTGTAGAGTGACCATTCAGAACTTGGACTTCTTTACATACTCGTTTAACCTGCTGAGGTCTAAAATGGGTCTCCAGTCCCCTGTTCTTTTTGGAACTAAAAAGAACCTGGAGTATGTTCTGAATCCTGACTGGTCTGTTGGGACCTTTTGGATGACTCTTTTTAATAGCAGCTTTTTTATCTCTATAGCCGCTTGATCCCTGTGACTGAGTGGTACATCTGGGATCCTTTTGGGAGGGCGTGGTGGAAGGGAAAAGGGTATAGAGTAACCTCTGGTGATAATGTCTTGTAACCAATTGTCTCGAGTGAGATTTAGCCAGGCTTCTGGGTACAAGGACAGGTGACCCCCGATCAACTTCAGAGACGCACAGTCGGGTTCAACAACAGGAACGCTGATAGGGACGGTCATGAAAGGAATCGCGATCTCCCTGATTTTGTGGGCCTCCCCTGCCTCTAGGGAGATGTCTACCATTAGTTCCTCCTCCCCTGCCTCTGAAGGAGGAATCACCCTGTGTGTCCTGGAAAGGTCTCTGTGATTTCTTGAACCACATTTTGCCATTCTTCTGACCTTTAGAGTAAGGTCCATAAGGAACGGTAAAACAGACTCCCATGGCAGAGAGAGAGTCTTTCCTTCCTGCTCACACCGGGTGAGGGTATCTTTCACCTTGGGTCCAAAAAGGCAGGATCCGTCCACGGAAGCATTGGTGAATGTAGACTTGAAAGGCTCAGCAAAGTTGCATAGATGCATCCAGGGATGTCTCCTTAAGGAGACTCCTGAACCCGCCGCCCTACTCGCACCATCAGCTGCGTATGAAATCAGCTGCATGGAGGAGTTAACAATAGATGTGAGAGTAGGCAACTGAGCCGACACTGTAGATGGGACTGCTTCAGTAGAGGTACCCTGAACAGCATCTCCTAACTCCTTTAGGAGATCTCTCTGAAGTCTCGCAAAATGTGATAGACAGTTCAACGATCGGAGTGTAAAAGCCACTGAAGAGAAGATATGTTTCCCATACCTATCCATCATTCGGGATTCCTTATTAGATGGATGGATAGAAGAAGTCTCTGCTAGCTCCTTTTTAGTGGGCACTGCCACCACCATGGCATCAACAGGTAAACCCTTGGATAAAAATTCTTTGTCTTTAGGGGCGGAAAGAAATTTATTTGGCCTCCTGGGGACTGGTTCCACAGCATCAGGAGTCTGCCATGCTTTCTGACTCACAAGATCCAGTAATTCGTCAAATGGGGGAGACACCCATGAAGCTGAGGGTTGAGACCCAAAAGCCTTCAGGTACAGTGACTCCTCATCGGACGGGATAACAGTGGGCCAGCCGCCTCTGCCTGAGGATCTCCAAAATTTCTGCAAAGGAGACATCTTCAGAGGACGACTTAGGGGACCCCTCAGACTCATCGAGGTCAGTGTCAGATGTGACAGACTCATCAGGGAAGTCTACATGCTTCCTCTTACATGATCTCTTCCGAGAGGGCTCCTCAGCGGGGTCTTATGGGAAGGTCTCGGAAGATCGAGGGCCACCCAAATGGGGGTCATGAGGCTGTGAGTCTCTACCATCCCTGGGAGAGAGGATGCTGAGACCGTAGTCGGCGCTTGATGGAGTACAGCATCGGTACTCCTACATGGTATGGATGAACTATCCAACATGCTCCTCATCCTCACGAAGACCAATTCCTCCGGCTCCGAACAATGCCTCGGCTCCGAAGAGAGTGTAGGTGCCGATGGCTCCAAAGGAATCAGCTCCGAGAACGATGTAGGGTCCGAGCTCACTCAGGCCAACGCACTAACAGGAAGACTTGGCACCAAAGAGGTTCGGTTCCAAGTGTCCCCCTCGGGCCCAATCGAAGAGCTTTGGACCCTAGACACTTTGGATGGTGCCGATAGTGTCGGAGTGGAGCTCGGCTCTGAGACAACCACATGGGGTGCTGGAGCCGAGGACACCACTATAGTCGATACCGACAGCATCAGCTCCAAAGGCCCAATCTGGGTTGGAGGAATAAAAAGAGCAGGATCGGTAGCAGGAGTCGGCTCCGAGACAGAAATGGTCGGAGACGATAAAAATTTTGGCAAGGCCGAAGACTTAAGGAGTCTGAGCTCCACTCTCTCAATGTCTTCTTCAGATAAGCTCCTGGAGGACACTTTTTTTTTATTTTTCCCCTCCCCATAACACTTAGCTTCCCTAGCTGTCAACGTCCTGAGGGTAATTTGACCTGGTATTTCCACTTATTGGCAGATCTCAGCAGGGTGCTTGACTCATGCAATTTAATCTTTGCTCTAGCATTTCCTTTGTTAGAGGGGACATTTTTTTGCTGCACTATAGCCATGGCCTTACTTGACTGCAATCACATCCAGTAAGGTCTTGCACCAAGGAGCTAAAGAATGAAACATTTATACTGTTAACCAGTTTAGATCTTTATTAATTTAAGTGTTAAGTTATCACTTCATGCTTCCACCTTGCTAAAAATTGAGATTTACATGTGCAACGTGTGTTGGTAAGCAGTGTTTGCCTTCATATGTTTTTACTCCACTGGTTGGTTTGCAAAAAAAACCTTTTGCAGTGTCCCTGGATTTGTCTTTGTACATACAAACCACATTGCTATAGTTTTCCCTTCCTTTTCTTGTGTCCAGAAGTCACTTATAACAAAGTAAATGTTTTATTGATTTTTTTTTAAAATAAAGGACATCAAGGTTAACTTAATTTGAATCAGATAATGGATGCCACTGCAAAGAATCACTGTTGAAATATTTGTGCATGGACAAAATCCCTTACTAAATGTATTTGCCAGACTCCAGTTCAGTTGGTGCTATGGCTTTAATATACTGGTGTGTTTGCTCATGCCTTCCAAATATCTCCACCATTACATACCAGTTTTACAGTGTAGTAACCACCCAACATGCCCATAAACCTTTAGCCATCAATATGCAGCTACTCCTGTTCATGTGAGTATGTGAATTCATTTTCAGACTTAAGGTGTGGAAGCTGCACTGAATAATTCTAGGTGCATGTTCAGGTTTCACATGGTGCTTGCTTAGAGCTACTCTCATGTTAAGCCACTATGAATATGTTGCACTGCCACCTCTGATACCAGGGTAATGTTTTAATCTTTCTATTCCCGCACTGCACACTAGCAGTATCTGATTCAAATACAACAGAGAAGTATGCAAGAGATACACTACCTAAGCATCATTTACCGTGCAGAATGTACAAGTATCGTACCAAATTTCTGTGTTTCCAAACATCGGTGTTATTACACTACTACTGAATAAAATGAACAGCACTTAGGCTGAAGGACAAGGGAGCCATGACATCACAGAATGGGTGGGTCTTATTATTTTAGTTAGAATCAGATAACGGCTGTGGTGATGTCACTTTGGGGGAGGGAACTGATTAAAAAAAAAAAAAGTACCTGCACTGCCTGGCCTCGATGATGTCAGTAATTGGGCGACTCCAGCAAACTTTATTCAAACGTGAGAGAATCATTTTGTAAGTGAAACCATCACAGTATGAGAAGGTAGGCTTCTGTTACAGAAGTAAGGGGAATTATAAAAATTGTAAATGCTTTATTGTTGTTGCTTTACAGAGGACAATGTAAATAGGGAGGAAAAGGGCCGTGAAGTTGAGGAATACATTAGAGAAACCTGTTGTACTCCTTTAAGAGCACACAGAGATCACATCTGGGGCTGGTTTCGCCCTGTCTCTCCAGGTCCCCAATCAGACTCCCCACTGGCACAGCTATAGGGTCCAGATCTCAGCTTAGTGGGAAAGCTAAAACCTCCAGCACCCTCTCTGTCCAACCAGTGCTTCGTGCCCCTGCTCAAGTAGCTTACACACACACACTTTGAGATAAGAGTTTATACAACCACACGGACACTCCTGGGGAAAGCTGGCACATTTTCTCCAGCTGTGCCCCTTTTACCCAGACTATACAGTACTACCACTTGCCACCACCCACTAATATTTATCAGCTACTCAAAGCCCCTTATTAAAGGGTGTCCAATTATTACTGTGCAAGATTATTATCCAAATGGTAAATGTGACTGAACAGCAAAGCTTATTTGGAGTGACTTGGTACATTATCACTATATATATATATATATATATATATATATATATATATATATATATATATGTATATATACACAATGTACTCTAGAGCTTACATTATCTCTACACAAAACAGCCGCAGTTGAAAGGTTTAAAAAATATTTAATAATAAATAATAAAAACACAAGACAACACTTCTTACTACACAGTGCTAGTCAGGAGTTCAGAGATCGCAGAGAAATACTTAAAATAATACCGTAGAAAAGTTCTGACATCAACACAGAAAAAAACACTTAATCTAATCTTCCTATTTCCTAGCTATTTCTAAGAGAAACACTGAAGTCTACGATCCTACTTACATATAGATACAGACAGTGCTGGTGATGTTGAATGTTCTCAAGACAAATGCTCTAATTATCTCATTCTTTCTGTCCTTAAATTGATAACACAGTACCATTGATTCATTTCAGATTACATCATTTCTTTCTGGTTCCCAAGCTAACAGACTCTCAGAGGTTAATAGCCCCTTTGAGCTTGCAGCCGGTCAGGAACCATATCAATAAAATAAATTATACATGCAAATTCTAGCCATTAACTCTGGCCTCAAAACAACAGGCAGAATTCCTTCATCCAGACATATCGGCTCCGAGTTTTGACATCAAAGAACTGACTTGTCAGCTTTACTACAGCACAGTGCACTGTTGTTACATTTTTGCAGTTCCACGTCTAACAGCATTTTTTCCCATTTAAGAGAACAAGCCTGTGGCTTATATTAATATTTACAAATGACAGAATTATCTACAAAATTCTATCTGGCTAGGCTGGCAGCCTTTACCTATCTTCACAAATGCATTCTCCTCCCACCAAAGCATGGAAAGCAGCATCATACGTGCTCACTCTGGAGGCTTTGTTACACTACTGAAAGCTATAGTTATGATAAAATTTACAGCAGAAATTAAATATTCAGTAGACAAAGGAGCTCTTGAGGCTGAAGCACTTAAAAGGTTTACTACTAGTAGAACTTAAGGCACTATATCTGTACCTCGAAACTTCATCTCTTCGAACACCAAAAGATCAACACCTAATGAGTGAAATCAAAAAAGCATGAAAGGCCACTTTCTTGAATTTTTTTCACAGGGAAAAAATTTGCTTGGCTGTTATCGGGAATTTGTCCTTTTCTCCAATATAGAGCAATCTCGGAATTGGTATATTTAGTTAGGGGGGGTGTGTGTGGGGGGGGGGTGACGCTCCCCACTTGGTTAGGGTTTGAAAGTTTGTTTTTCTGTTGGTCGGCCAGGAAAAATATTTCCCTGTGAATAAAAAACTCGCGGAAGTGGCCGATCGTGTATTTCGGATTTCGCTCATTAGGTGTCGATGTTTAGGTGTTCTAAGAGCTGGTGTTTCATTGTTATAATATAGACCTGAAACTAACACTAAACCTTTTTTTAGTATTTAAGTGTAAGAAGAAGCACAAAACACTGATCAATAAATTAGAACAACTAGATATTAATGTACTCTTGGGGCGGCCGCGGTGGTGCAGTGGTTAGCATTGCCACCTCACAGCAAGAGGTTCTCCGGTTCGATTCGTGGCTGGGGTGCTTTCTGTGCGGAGTCTGCATGTCCTCCCTGTGGTCACGTGGGTTTCCTCCGGGTGCTCCAGTTTCCTCCCACATCCCAAAGACATGCATTAGGTGGATTGGACACTCTAAATTGGCCCTTGGTGTGAGTGTGTGAGTGTGTGTGTGTGTGTGTGTGTGTGTGTGTGTGTGTGTGTGTGTGTGTGTGTGTGTGTGTGTGTGTGTGTGTGTGTGTGTGTGTGTGTGTGTGTCTTCTGTGGAAGGTTGGACCGGGCTGGCAACTCGACACCGTACAAACTCCACTGCCATTCATGAGCAGACAGATGATCCACTGTGGCAATCTCTAACCGGGAAAAGCTGAAAGAAGAAGAAGTGTAAGAAGAAGGTTCTGCCATATAAAGTCACTATATGCATGCAGCAGTGTAAGCAAATGTGCCACTCTCTATTTTCCCTCAATTTTACTGTTGCAATAAAGTGCAGGAAAAAACTCATCCTGTGAATAATTTAGTACATTTTTGTTTATAAAGACAATAAAATCTTCAATTTATTACTTATTGACCCAAGAGTAACTCAATACCTATATTTTTTTTTTATGTTGACTTCACCAAACTCCTGTACTTGTGTGCGTGTGTGTGTGTGTGTGTGTGTGTGTGTGTGTGTGTGTGTGTGTGTGTGTGTGTGTGTGTGTGTGCAGGTAGCACATTAAGGATGTGCATACAGAAAATGAGAGAGAAATGAATGACCAATATTCAGCAATTCAAACAGATCACTAAATACTGCAGGCTATATTTTTTTCTAACAAATAAATAACATAAATGAAGATGTATTCCTGGGAAGTCAATTAACATTTCTCATCGGATGTCAATATGTTTACCTTCTTCTCTTCTAAGCTATTAGGAAGAGCAGATTTTTAAGCTATTTCTAGAACAGGAAAATATTACAAGCATAACAATTGGAATTAGGAGATGGCGTTCTTCTAGTCACTTCACTTTGACCATGTCTAACTCACCACCCACATGCAATGTATGTCACACACCACCATTAGAATTGCCTTCTGAGAGATTAGATACACTAACATGGAATGAAAAAACTGTGCAGATACTTCTCTTAGCCCCATTTTCATCATGTACTATAAACTACTTGTAGACACATTCCCTGACATCATTGGTAACAGTTTTCTTCAGTTCCTCCATCAACCCTGCTGCCTTTACAATTGGCAGTACTGCAGGTTCAACAAGAGGAATTTTACTTTCAGTTCTCCTTTTACCGATTACTAAAGACATTACCACTGCAGGAAGCATCATGAACATGCTGGGCGTCACGTTTTTTAAATATGCCATCTTCCTAGTACCTCCATCTGTACTGGAATACAGATAGAAATCACTATTTAAACTCTTCAGTGCAAAGATGTTGATGCCAAACAAGACACTAACAGGTGGATACAGTGAGCCATCAGCAAGAAAACAGTGCACTTAACTATCAACAGCCATTAGTAAAAGTTTTGTCACAATTCTATGTAGACAGAAAACACACAGATCACAATGACTTATCCCTGATAATGGCTGCTAAGATCGTTAATGAAGGCATTAAAACAGTGCTGCACACTGAATGTCTTCACACACAAAATGTAACTAGAGTATGGCAGAAGAGAAACTCTCGGATTCCTAATTTACTAATGAAGTAGAGCAGTCACATGAACCATGCATACCTCATATTTACAATACAGCAGCAATAGATTGCCAAAAGTCTCAGGAGGAAATGAATTTTGCTGCAGCAGAAACTGTAATTTCTCAAATCCTTCTGTTGGTCTGGAGTCCATGTTCATCAAGGCTTGATTATGGAGTGTAACTGGATCCAGTTCCTAGAGATTAAAGTCAAGACTGTAAGATTAAGTTGCACTAGAATGGAATTATATTTCCAGCACTAAATTCAAGCAAATATTCATGAGCCATGTGCAGTAATACATCATTTTTCCTGTTTTAAGGTACTATATGAAACTGATGAAAAAGTGAATATTATTTCCATATATACATTCATAAGATAATGCTTCATAAATCATTCTCATGTAAACTGAATGCTACCGTGACTGCCACAGTCATACTATATTATAACAATATCAGAACGTTTTGATAGTTTACAATATAAAGTGCCGGTAAACCACACTGTAGGTACATAATTCCATTTAATTATTAACATCATATGGCTTTTAAGATTGTGGTAATGCATTATAAATGTGTCACATACACAATCTCAACACATCTACTGAAAGTAATTGGCATGCTTACATAAATGTTACATTTCATACATGTTTATGCACTTTCACAAATGTAAATTTTCATTCATTAATGTTTTACTTCACTCACTAAAATTCAATACAATTCAAATAAGAAATAAGTTGTTAGTCAAAGGAAATAATATAAAATGTTATTTCTAATCTAAAAATAATGAAATTAACTATGAAAAAAAAGGACATTTGCCATAATGACAGATCTGTCGGCAGTTCTATCCTCTAAAACTCAGATCAGCACTGAGAATTTTTCTAGGCTATCTAACCCCTCTTAGTTTACCCAGAATGCACTAGTAAAGAATATCTTTCACCAGATATTGGAAGTCTGAGTGTGAAAAGAGCCTAAAAGAGCAACTGCAAATAACCATCTTAACCAATGATATAACTTCTGAAAAACTCATGTTCAAGTCAGCCAGGTCCAGACTAATGAAAAATACAGGGAACAGTAATAAGGGAGAAACTGCCAATCCAGATGTACTGTTATACTAATTACACAACTTGCACATCTGGGAATGGAGTACCATCCTCATTACCTACAGGACCAAATACCAGAGAGAGCACAAAGACCAAAACTGAGATTTTCTGTTCTATCAGAGAAATTGGAAGGAACAGGCTGTATTAATTTTATGAAAGCACAAATAAGCAACTGGAAAGGTGTTCCACAGCAGAATTTGGTAATTGAAAGGGTGCATTGAGAGTGTGCTCCAAACCTGGCCACAAGAAAGCAGTCAAGACCTAGATTAGTAAAGATGCAATCGTACCAACAGAAAGAGTTGATCCTGACAATATTGTGAAAGAAGGGCAAAGTATTAAAAATTGGAGACAGCAGAATGTTTGAAGAAAATGGTTATTCACTGTACACCAGGCAGAAGAGAAGCAAATTCATCCCAGTAATCAAGGAATGTTGAGGGGCAGGTGTGAGATTCAAGCTTCTGTATGCAGCTGTCTTCATAGGTTCATTGGTGATTACTAGGCTAATGACCACCAGTGGCCTTTTTAAGCCTAGACATGCATTTCAAATCTCTGACAAGTTCTCATACCCTTGATAAGTGTAGGCAGGAGCTTGGGAGATGAAACATTTACAAGCAGGATCCTGACAGATGAACCATTTAATTAGAGACAGGAGACAAAACCAGGGATGAATTTCCTGTTCCCCATCCATTTGTCCAAGTTACACTTGAAGTGGGGTAGGGAGAAACTCTGCTTCACATGGATGGGAAGTCTGTTACCGAGAAGGTGTAATCCCTGGGATACATACCTGTCTCTCCAGCAGGTCCTATTTATATCGCAGACAAGGTTAAAGTCTTTAGAATGGGTAATTATAGTGCAGTTTGTACTGCAGATATGCAGGAGGTCCAACAGGGAGGGATTTGACAGCACTTTGTATGCCGGGCATAGATCACCCCTCAACAGCCTTTAGGAGACAGAATACAAGGATAGGGCCTTGAGGTGGTCTGCACAGGACATGTTACTTAAGTCCTGTATTCTTCTAATAAGGAATCTCTGGGGACATTCCAATTGTTGGATGTGCCTGGTTAGGCACATACCAAAGGGGGCACTGTACTCAATGACAGGGCTGATAAATACCAAACACAGTGGAACAATGGCTTCCTTAAACCTAGATGCCATACCTTTATTTATAAGTTGCACAACGAAGAATGAATTTCTCACTACTGTAGGCATGTGATGGTCAAAGGCTAGATTACAATCTAGGTCTCTCCCCAGTCCCTGACTACTGGGTCATCTCTAAGGGGTGTGTTGTCAACATGATAGTTATCAGGGGTACAGGACTACCTGAAGGATACTATTATGCATTTCTTGGCATTTAATTTTAGCCCATGGCTCTGACACCAGTTATTTGTCTGTGTCAGCCACAGCCCTTCCTGGAGGGCATTTGGGTCTGTGGAGGATTCTATGACTGCACCTAATTTGCAATCAGCTGCAAATTTAGTCAGCCAGAGGCCACTGACATTGGCCTTGATTTCAGAGAAGCAAATGCCAAAAAGGAGCAGTTTCAGGACTGATCCCTGAGGGCCTCCACTGGCCTCTTTGTAGAGAGGGATTCCCCAGTTCTAACTTCCTGGGTCCTGTCTGTGAGCCAGCTGGCTGTCTGCTGAGAGAAATAATGGTTTATACCTAACTTTCTAAGTTTGTCAACAATGCCCGAGTGGGGTACTGTGTCAAATGCCTTGGCCAGGTCAAAGTAGGCAGTGTTCATACGTTGGTACTAGGCTATCGGCCCTAGGGCCTATATAAGGTTAGCCATAACAATTCCCTGGCTATTTCTTCCCACATCCATTGCTTTGGTGACCTTCTCAAGAAGCCCACCAGGATGAGTAGACATGACTTACCCTGAACAAAAAAAACAAACTGGGTTGGGTCCATTGTCTGGAGGTTTCCTATGTCATTACTGATCATTTCCATGAAAACTCTTTCAGTGATTTGCATATGAGACTAGGGAGACTTATGGGTTTGTATTTTATAGTGTCTGCAGATGACCCGCCTTTGTATACAGGAATTACTATTTTTACTTTAAAGGAGATCACTTTGTGGTCTGACCTTAACAGAGAAGACATTACACAAGGGGTGTGCAGCACTCTCCCATATTAGTGAGGACCAGACGCAGTATGTTTGCACCCCAGATTGGTGTACTGACAATCTGGTCCAAGCAGTTTGTGTTTACAAAATACAGGAATCTCTGTGCCTGTATGTTTGGTGTCATATATGATTCCCAGCTAATAGAGTGGTAATTAAAGTTGCTCATGAATATGGTACTAGGCTGGATGGTGAGGTTTCCAATAAGTTTAAATACATGCTATGGATGGAATGGGGGACCTATAGCTTGCAAGAAGTGGTATGGGATTTTGCCTAAGGTGATTTGAATGTGGAAAAGCTCAAATGCATTGTCCTGTTTGACCAGACTTGATGTATATTTATTTTTGGTGTAAACTGAGACACCTCCACCTTTAGTCTCTGTGTAGCAGCTGGTCTAAATGTCTGGAAGGCATAGCCTTGTACTGCTTGTGTACTCTCTGTGGCTTTAAAACCATTTCTCAGTGACCACACAGATGTCAGCATTCTCTAGGATGAGGAGAGCTTATATGGAGTGGAGTTTCTTCTTTAAACGCCTGTCTTTGAGAAGCAGCACCTTTAGATTTTCTTTGCTTTTATTTCCTATGTTGGAAGCACTTTCAGTTTGGAATTTAAAAAAGGCACTACAGAGGAAGAAAATATTTTAGCTAATATATGAAAGCCTAGAGTGGAGAGGTGCAGACCATCCCTGGCAAAGCAGTGTGGTTTGTTTACCATCTCCTTCCATGCTGACAAATACTGCACTTCCCCCTCCCCCCTATAGAATGACACCAGAAACAAAGCCAATTATCAAAGTCAGTCATCTTCTGTTTGTATTGTGGCATCATTCTTGGAGAAGGTAAAATGCTGCTCAATGCTAGGCTGATACCAGCCTGATACACATATTTTAAGACCTTTATGATGTCTCTCTTCATATAGTCTAGGAAGGTACAACTCAGGTCATTTACACCCACATGGACTATGACTGAGTCATACTGGTACATGTGGTTCAATGACCAGAATGCCTTTGCAATTTGGCAGATCCTGGCCCCTGATAAGTAACTAACTGTGACTTTCTTCTTACTCAGTTAGGCGAGAGAAACGTCAGTGTCTCTCTCAGTGGAATCTCCAGTGCCCAGAATGTTGGATTGTGTGGTAGCTTGCCTTATGGGCTTAGAAGTAGATGTTCCATGAGATGTGGCTGTATGTGTTGATGGGGGTGTTGTTTGGAAAGAGTGCATTCTGAGCTGCTATGTGTATTTCATGTAGGAAGTTTTGGGGGTTTAGGAAGGTTACCTTTAACTGCCTCAGCATATGTGGGTCTATGTGTCTGCTTTGAACTGTGTGCGATGGGTGCAGCGTGTGTACTAAAGACAACCTGATTGCCATTAGGAGTACTTTTGCATGAGAGCTTTTCCTGCAGTGACACTGTGTAAATACATCTCTTACATAAGATATCAGATTGTTTTAGAATTAGCTGACTGTCAGTAAACATGAGTCAATTTCTCCATTACCCATATCCACCAAGCTGGTAACTGAGATAGTGGAAAAGGTCATATCCATGGCAACAGGCCCTTTTTTATTGATTAGAGATGGTTGAGTGAGAATATAAAGAAATGTCAGGAGTATCTGGTTTGCAACTCTTGGGGCAGTGCTTGTCGCTGCAAGCCAGTTGCCCTGTGTGCAACTAGAAATTGGTGAAATTTCAAGGGCGTTTTTGCAGACAAAAAGCAGCTCCATGTGTCTACATGTATACAGGGCACTACCAAAAACATGAGGTGAAACTAATAAGGACTGTGATGATTTATGGATGAAGTATTTAGGAAGATACTCTGAAGTTAGTTTAGAAAACAGCTAATTAAGCAATACTTACTCAAAAGAAAGAATTAGCTTTGTCAAAGATGATGATAAGAAGGGATTTGCCTGACTGGCTACTGTCTGGCTACTACTAGTGCTAGTCTCAGCACAGCTTCACACTGCTGGGATACAATGCTCCTTTGCTTATTCTCTCACCAGAAGCAAAACAATATCACCAATCCCAAGATGAGACACAGGCCACAGGTTCTTTGGTGATCAACAGTCTTGTCACATATAATATATGGGTCTGTAGGTTTGTTGCATTCTTGTCCTGGTAGATGCCTTGAACAGCAATCAGATCAATCAAGAAGGTCCAACACACACACTCACTACCCCAACAGAAACAGTCAAGAATCAATGCACTCTGCTCCTTCTCTCAGCAGGAGCAAAATATAAGCAGAAATTCCAAGTTGGCACCTATAAAGCAGTTATCAGGCTTTCTGGTGATCAGCAGTCTCCAGAAAATAATTTCCCTATGTTTCTTCTCTCACCAAGAGCAAAACAGAAGCACTAATCCCAAGAAGACTACTGAGAGGTAGAATGTGGGCTCTCCACTTGGACTGGATGCTGTAGAAAAGGTAAGATGAAAAAAGTGGGTTAATATCCTAAGAGCTGTGGTGTGCACTAAGCAGTTAGATACGAAAGAGGGAGTAACGTAAGCTTTAGCAATCTAAGAGGAGAGCCACTAATTTTAAAAGAGCAAGTTTGATTGGAAGGGGTTGGGCACTTTGTATTTTGGCTCTACGGAATACAGTGGGATGGACAATAAATTTAAATAGCTGAAGTGGAGTGATTTAAGAAAATGACAATTTTGTGCATACAATAGCCTATGAAAGAGGAGAAGGAAGGAAGGAAGATTTACTATCAAAATGTCGACAATGATTCCACAAGTGATGACTTGCGCAAATGAAAATGCCAAAAATGACAACATCGAACAGTCACAGGTACATCTTGAAAACACTGACAGTTTGATATTGGCATTATCGAAACGTACCTTGACTTCCAGTGACTATCTACTCTCGTTTTGCAGGGGGGGGGCTCCACACCCCCTGCTAATTATATATTACAACTCTGAGATTGCACTATTGTGAGGAAAAGGGCAAAGTTCCTGATCGCTACTGTAGTACGATCTACAATCGAAATGTTGAACTCACAACAGTGAATGCACACTAGCATTGACTGTTGCAGGTTCAACATATCTCAAATCTCTGTTATGATAACTTTGAAAACTGCCTTCCGATAATTACAGTTTACATAATGGCATTCGAGATTGTGATTGTAAACCGGGTAGGAAATATGAGGTCAAATTAACATAAGGGGCAGGAAAGTAGAAAGACGGTTGAGTTTAGAAAGCACAACAGCAAGAGGGTGGGAGAAAATATGATTTCTTTGTGACTCAAGAGAGACAACAGTAGTTTCTTTCCTAGTTAAATATGTGATTATAAACATGAAGTATGTCCTTCCAAATGGGGAATAAGGGAAAAGAGTTTCTTGCATTTGATAGTGGATGGGATGCAAAAATGTCACATCAAGACTTTCTTCAATGAATGAAGAGATGGGCTGAGATATCAATCGTGGGGCATCTGCAAGCAATGGCTAAGCCTGTTCCTCTAACAAAATGGCTTAACCCAAAATATACTTGCAATGAGATAAAACTGGTTACAAAGACTCATTCCTACCAACACACATACACACACACACACAAACACACGGCCTCCTGGGTAAAGGGGTTAAGAATGGGTTCTGCCCTGCTTGTTTATATAGCAAGCTTCAGTCATATAGCCAAGGAGTGGAAGTCAAAAGAACCTGATGGAAGCCAGTTTTGAAATTCCTGAAAGGTCAAATGACTGTTCTTTTTTACAGAATGCTAATGTGCAATGAAGTTTCTCACTGTGACCATGTCCCCCACACAGCCTACTCTTGACGATGCTCCTCCCATATTAGAGCTAAAGCATGTGAGGTGACCATTAAAGATGGGGTGAGGACTTTAAGTAGGCTGCTCCAAAACAGACTAGAGAATCTGCCAGCTGGGGTGATCCTTGCATTTCTGGGAAATCCTGGGTATGGTAACTGATCCAATTGAATTGTCGAGTGTTATACTTTCATTTGAAAGCAAGGACTGGGAACCATGAAAAAGGATGGTGCCATTAGACATAGTACCCTCAGACAAAGATCTTCCATTACAGACTGGCTCTGTGGAAATTGATACAACTAACTGAATAGAGGGAATTGTATCCTATGGAAGAAGTGCTTGCCAAACCATTGTTCCTCCTGCATCCAAATGATGTGATGTATTGTGTGGCCATCAACTGGGACTATGCAGTATTCACATGGGTGTGTAGGATATTCTTAAAGTTTGAGGATCATCCTGAAGGTCTTCTGTTGGGATAATTCCGAAGCTGTCAGCCTCTGGCTGAAAGGAGCCAAAAGACTGCATAAGCACACAGTTCAGACAGCAGAGTCATGAAATAATGAATCTGAAGTAGGGAGTTCATTTGTCAGCAACCTGTGGGTCTTGGATCCGATATCGGATCTGAGCCGGCAACTTGTTTCAAGCTAATGGATCCGAGCTCCTAGCTCCTCTCCTCACCCATAATCCCCTGCTAACCCTCCATGACCTCAGATCTAGTTTGCCGCGCTTGTGGATAGCTGGATTCCTGTGAGCTCGTCTAGTACTTGGCAGTTAAGTTTATATTTTTCTGTCAACTTTCTTATTTTTTCACAAAAATATTGTGTGTATAAGTGTTAGGTTCCCTTTAGAGTAAAAACAATTTCTTTTAAGTAGTATTCCCTCCCTTCGCTGGTCGTTAGAGAGTGTGTGTTGTGTTTTGGGGCCTGTGTGTGTGTTACATTACTTTTTCTTTAAGTATGGCTGAGGCCCCAAAAGCCATTTTTTCTAAATGTACCGAGTGTGGCCATAAGCTCTCCCCAGCTGATGGCCACACTCGGTGCGTTCGGTGCCTTGGGGTTGAACACCTCACCTCAGGCTGTACCATTTGTGCAGCGTTCAACCCCAGGGCACTGAAAGAGCGGAGGTCAAAGCTGGTCTTGGCGGGACTTTTACCCCCGGACTCGGCTCCGGCCACTGCTGCTCCCGTGTCTCCACCACAGGCTGTGGTTGCTGCCATTCCTGCCCCCCTTCCTCCGTCCGGGACTCAAACTCCCGCTAAAGTGTCAGAGGACAGGGAGGCCAGGAGGGAGAAATGAAGGGAGAAGCACCACAAGCGTCAGGCCGAGACCTCCGTTTTGGCCCCGCCAGCTAAGCGGGCATCTCCCTCCACTGCTTCTAGATCTCCTCCTCCTCGGCTCCGATCCCCTTGTTTCTCCCCAGGGCCCGAGGAGGAGGAGGCCCAATCTCCATCGAGGTCATCGAGGCGGCATTCCAGGCCTGCCTCGGTGACCTCTTCGAGATCGACCTTTAGTATGTCCGATGCAGACTTGGACCGGATGATGCGAAGGTTCATCCAGGCCCAGCTGCAAATGGGAGTGCTCTTGCCTCCCCAGACCTTTTTTCCATCCTATTGCTCCTTCTCCGACCCGCTATCCGGGTTCGGAGCATTCGGAGCCGAGAAGCGTTGGAGCCGGGGGTGGGTCGGCGCCGACAGTACTTGGTACTTCGGATCCGACCCTGCCCTCGAGCCTGTCGGATCCGACCTCTCGGAGCCGTGGCCTGAGCTTTGGATCCGAGGGATTCAGTGTGCCTTCGGCTCTGTCCAGGTCGGAGCGCACTGGTCCTTCGGATCCAATGGTCTCGGCGCCGGTTCCAATCCCTTCATCGGATCCGAGTGGGAGCCGACTTTCGGATCCAAGAGAGAGTGGTTCCCCCTCGGCTTTCGATGTTGTGGAGAGGGCTCTGTTGAGAGCATCCGGACCCCCGGTCCTTGTCTCGGCTGCTCCCTGCACTCCCTCTCTGCTGGGCCAGGCTTCCATCACCCGGCCAAAGGGACAGCCTGCTTCAATGTCCCAGATGGTTCCATTGGAACAGGATGTTGCTGGCGAGGCCTCCTCGGACAGCCCCCCCGAGGAAGTGCCCCGCAAGCATAAGTGCAAGAGGAGGCACGTGGACTCCCATGAGTCCTTAACTGAGGACACGGACTTGGAGGAAGGGGAAGGCTCCCCAAGATCACCCCCTGAGGATGTCTCCTTTGGAGACATCATGGAGATGCTGAGAATCAGAGGTGGGTGGTCTGCCCCCAAGTCTTCCTCCGATGAGTCCGTGTTTCTGGAGGCATTCGAAGCAGGCCCGTCTACCTCTTGGGTGTCCCCTCTGGCCGACCCCTTGGTGGACCTCATTACCACCAGGGCGTGGAAGGATCCAGACACCGTGGAGCCAATACCAAAATGCCCAGACAGAATACTTAGCCCCTCTCAGACCGATCGCATTGGAGTAAGGGCCCCCCCCGTAGATGCCATGTTGATGGTGGCAGCCACGAAGAGGGAACTGGCTCAAGAGAGCCCCTCAGTCCATCCACCGAGCAAGGAGTCCCACTCGATGGACCGCTTAGGGAAGCGAGTTTTTAGTTCAGCGACCTTCTCGGTAAGGTCTCTGAACTATATAGCACATGTCATCATGATGCAGCGGGATCTTATCAAAGAATACGCTGCCTCCCCTCCTGAGTCCATGTCGGCGGAGGACAAGCAATTGTACTCCACCCGAATGGCCACTCTGAGATCAATTTCAAATACCTCTATGCGGCTATTGTCCCACGCCACAGAGGGAGCCGCTAGGGCTAGCAAAGCAGGCCTAGTCATGAGACGTTAGGCCTGGCTCTGTCATTGTGACTTTGTGGAGCCTTTTAAAAAGTCTTTTGCGAATGCCCCTTTCGATGGTTCTGCCCTATTTGGCAAAACGGTTCGCGAGACACTTGTCCAGAGCGAGAAAGACGGGAAGACGTTGTCTGCCGTCGGAGTCCGCTTCTCTGCTCCCCAGCGGTCCTTTTCAAAGAACCAAAAGGGTCAGAAGAAGATGTGGTTCCAGAAATCGCAACATTCCCAACCCGCTCCGGACAACCAGTCCTTCCGTGGCAGAGGAGGACAGGGAGGACGCCGCCCCAGGGGCAGAGGGGCTCCGAGAAACTTTGGGTCCAGAGAACCTTTCTCTGAATGGCCCACGCAGCAGCCCTGAAGGGTTGCCCGGCTGCTCCACTCTGGAGGCAGTCGGGGGGTGCTTCTCAGAGCACCTAGCGGCATGGGAGTCCATCACGACAGACCGCTGGGTGCTTTGCATTATATCCAGGGGGTACAAAATACCATTACTCCATGTCCCCAAATTCAAGAACCTCCCCGATGTACCACCCGATCAGAGGGAGTCCGCAGCCGCAGAAATTCAGCAGCTGCTAAGAAAAAGAGCCATCCAGCCCGTCCCCCAAGACCAGCTCAGATTAGGGTTCTACTCCAGGTTCTTCTTGGTGCCAAAAAAGACAGGGGACTTGAGACCGATTCTAGACCTTTCCCGCTTGAACCTGTCAGTAACCAAGGAAAAATTCCGAATGGTCACTCTTCAATCTATTCTCCCCCTTCTAAGGGAGAACAATTGGATATGCTCTATAGACCTCAAGGATGCATACTACCACATTCTAATGGACCGACGATCGAGGAGGTTCCTCCACTTCCGGCTGGGAGCCAGTCACTACCAGTTCAGGGTCCTTCCCTTTGGCCTCACCACAGCCCCCAGGGTGTTCACCAAGGTATTAGCAGTGATTGCGGCCCACCTGAGACTCCAGGGAATACAGGTCTTTCCGTACCTGGATGACTGGCTCCTGACCGCCCCAACAAGGCATCTACTTTGCTCAGCCACAAATTTCTTTCTCCGCCTAGCCCCACAGTTAGGCATCACCATAAATGCCGACAAATCCCTTCTGGCCCTGACACAAGTCATAGAATTCATAGGAGCCAGAATAGACACCAGAGAGCTACGAGCCTTTCTAACTTCTGAGAAAATCCGGAATTTGCAACTCCATGTGCGGGCTATCCTCCAATCAGAGACTTCATCAGCGGAATTGGTCCTGAGGGCACTAGGCTCCATGGCGGCAGCGATTACGCTCCTTCCATGCACCCGTCTGAACATGCGGGTACTGCATTGGACACTTCTAGTGCAATGGTCCTTTCTATCCCTTCCTCTTCACCACCCCATTGCTATCAGCAAGGCTTGCAGGAGGGCTCTATTATGGTGGCTCCAAGCTCCGGACCTCCATATGGGCCGTCCCTTCTGCACCTCTCCCCCTCTCGCCATGGTGACCACGGACGCCTCCCGCCTCGGGTGGGGGGGGCATTATTCAGGCAGGACGGTCCAAGGCACGTGGAATGACACAGAGACCTCCCTGCATATCAACGTTCTGGAGATGAGAGAGGTGCTGTTCGCGTTGCAAGCACTTCAGAATCTCCTCCCCATAGGAACGATTGCAATTCAGTCGGACAACATGTCGGTTGTCTGGTACATCAACAAACAGGGGGGAACCAGATCTTACCCTCTATGCCGCGAAGCCATGAGAGTGTGGAATGGGCGATCTCCACCAACCGCTTTCTGATTGCAACGCACATTCCAGGACGGACCAACATCCTAGCGGACAAACTCAGTCGCACCCTTCTTACCCCGTATGAGTGGTCTCTCAATCCTCTAGTAGCGAAGCAGATATTCGCAATATGGGGGCAACCCTGCTGCGATCTTTTTGCGTCTCCCTCAAACACCAAATGCGGCAATTTCTTCGCTTTGATTCCCCCTCCAGGGGAAACTCCTAGAGACACTCTGGTGCATGCTTGGCCACCCGGTCTACTTTATGCCCATCTTCCTCTACCCCTGATGCTGCAACTCTTATAGAAAGCCTCACGGTTGGGGAGCAGGATGAACCTCATTGCCCCATTCTGGCCTCGGCAAATTTGGTTCCCTTACCTGTGGTCTCACCTAGTGAATCCTCCTTGGATTCTGGATCCCAGTCCGGATCTAATCTCCCATCCGTCGAACTTACCGACCCCAAACCTGGACAATCTGAAACTGACAGCTTGGTTGCTCAAGTTCCACTCCTAGTTAGGACTCCCGGTATCTCTTCACCAGTCAAAGCCATCCTTGTGGCAGCGCATAAGCCCTCCACCAGGAAAGTGTACCGCAGTAAATGGAAACGTTTCTCCATCTGGGTGGAGCATCATGATCTAGATCCCTTTATGGCTCCTCTTCCGTCCATATTAGACTTCCTAACTGAACTTTTTCAGGAAGGCGCTAGTTGTTCAACTGTCAAAGTGCAATTGGCAGCCATCTCACATTACCATGTGGGACATGATACAGGGCCTTTGATGTCGGCCAAGTTGTGTAAAACCTTTCTCAAGGGCACCTTCTTGCTTAGACACCCTATAAAAGAAGCCGTACCACCGTGGGATCTTTCACTAGTTCTTCAAGCCTTGACTGCTCCACCTTTTGAACCCGCTGCTTCAGTAGATCTCAAATTCTTGTCCTGGAAAACAGCATTCCTTGTAGCCATCACTTCAGCAAAAAGAGTTTCGGAGCTTCAAGCTCTCTCTGTGAAGCCTCCTTATTTGATCTTTCACCCAGACAGAGTGTACCTCAGGATCAATCCCTCTTTTCTTCCCAAGATAGCATCAGAAACCAACATAAATCAATCCATAAATTTACCGTTTTTCTTCCCTAAATATCAGAATAAAGGAGAGTACAAGCTGCACTCATTAGATGTTCAAAGGCAGCTTCGCTTTTATACTCATAGAACAGCTGGACATAGACAATCCGACCAGCTGTTCGTTTCCTTTGCCAAATTTAATTTGGGGAAAGCAATATCAAAAGTATCTCTATCACGCTGGATTTCTCAATGTATCCTATTGGCGTACCAAGCCTCTGGGAGACCCGCACCGGAAGGAGTTTGTGCACATTCCACTCGTTCCATCTCTACTTCTGCGGCCTTCAAGTCTAGAGTTCCATTGGATGATATTTGTTCGGCAGCCACTTGGGCTTCATCTCATACCTTTATTAACCACTACAAACTGGACGTGATTTCTAGAGGGAGAGCATCCTTTGGCTCTGCGGTGCTTCGCAATATCCTTCCATGATGGCCACCCAAGGTTCAGGTAGCTGGGGACTCTGTCCCACAGGTTGCTGACAAATGAACTCCCTACTTCAGATTAAGAAGTTATGTACTCACCATAATGTTCCATCTGTAGCTTCATTTGTCTGCAACCATCCCCCCCTCCTTTCCCCTGGCCTTCTTCGGATCTATTTTAGTTGGATACCTGTTTTTGGGTATATATTGAGGGGCAATCTCAATCTGAGGTCATGGAGGGTTAGCAGGGGATTATGGGTGAGGGGAGGAGCTAGGAGCTCGGATCCATTAGCTTGAAACAAGTTGCCGGCTCGGATCCGATATCGGATCCAAGACCCACAGGTTGCAGACAAATGAAGCTACCTACTCAGATGGAACATTATGGTGAGTACATAACTTCTTATTTCCCAAAGGCTGGCAGAGTCTCAACTCAAGGAAACATTGTTAACCTGGAAAAAAATAACAAAACATGTCTGTAACATTGTAAAGAAGCCAGCTCAGAGAAGAAAATGGTGACACTGTTTAAATGTGTTTTGTTACTAGTGTATAGCATGGAAATTTGTCATGCAGTAGAAAGTACAGTTTTGTACCTACCATAAATGTAGATGTTCGAGTGTTCACCCTGCTGCAGTCATCACACTTGGGTTATCCTGCCGTCAGGCGGTCCCGCAGTCGGTCGGAATTCCAAAGTCTTGGTCCGGCGTCGGTTGCTGTTGCTTATTCCCTGACGTCAGTGCACCAGGGGTATATATAATGCATCCAACGCCATTTTCTTCAGTTTTTCTTGCCCCAGATGTCAGGTGCCCCCAAAAAGGTGTTCGGTAATTAGTACCAAATTAAGTAATTTTCTGCACAAACACAAAATCCCTCCAGCTATAAGCAAATACATCAGAAAGGTATTGTAGAGATTTAGCCAGTTAGATCAGAGGGGATGGAGGGAGGGTAACCTGGACTGCAGCAGGGTGAACACTCGAACATCTACATGGTAGGTACAAAACTGTACTATGTTCATCGTGTTACCCTGGTGCGGTCATCACACTTGGGTAGAATCCCAAAGCTATGGATGGGTGGAGGAGTTATAGAGGGTTAGAGGAGGCTAGAAGGCCCTGCATAACTGCAGTGGCGAAGCCAGCCCTAGTCTTAGAGTAAAGTGGTAAGTGATAGTGTTTGGTAAAGGTGTGTACTAAACTCCAAGTTGCAGCTTCCAAAATCTCCTTGGCTGCAACCCCCCTGAGGAAGGCTGTAGATGTAGCTGTTGCCTTGGTATAGTGAGGCCTAATGGTAGCAGGAACTGGTTTTCCATGATGGGTATAGCAAAAATGAATGCAATGTCCTATCTATTTGGAAATGGTTTGTTTTGATAAAGCCTTCCCTTGTGAAGCTGTATCATAGGATACAAAGAGCTGGTCAGATTTTCTGAAAGCCTTAGTTTTATCCAAGTAGTAACGAAGTTGCCTGTGAATGTCCAAGGAATGCAGGAGTCTTTTTCATTTGTTCTGTGGGTTTGGGAAGAAGGTGGATAAGTGAATGGTTTGATTTAAAGACACACTGGAAACCATCTTAGGCATGAAGGAAGGATTAGTTCATAGAGAAACTCTGTCTTGATGGAAAATGAGGAAAGGTTCTACTGCCATTAGTGCCTGCAGCTCTGAGACTCTTCTAGCTGAAGTTATTGCTAGCAGCAGGGCAGTCTTCCATGATAGGAACTGTAGATCTGCAGAGAAAGCTGGTTCAAAGGGAGGTAGCGTAAGTTTTTCCAGAACAAAATTTAGGTCCCATGTTGGTGTAGGTGATCTCCTGGGGGGCCTAATGTTTTTTGCCCCTCTGAGGAACTGCCTTAGAAGTGGATGCAAAAATAAGGGTGGTTCCATGTTGTAGTGGGCTGAAATAGCTGATGCATGGATTTTAATGGAAGAAAAATGAAGTCCTTTGTGCAACATCTCAGTTAAATACTGTAGAATCTGAGGCATGTGAGGCTGAAGTGTGTTTTGGCCTTTAGCTTGGTTCCAGGCACAAAACCTTTTCCATTTGTCCGAATAGGCCTTCCTGGTGCTGGGCCTCCTGGCTTCCAGAATAACATCCATAACTGCTTGGGAAAGAGGAGTTGGCTGGATGTTTAGGTGATTTGCCATCCAGCCAGATTTAAGGTTTTTAGCTGGCTATGAAGAATCCGATTGTTTTGCTGTGTGAGCAAATGGGCAATTTGTGGTAAAATCCAAGGTGGGCCCTGGGCCATATTCCTCAATAGTGGATACCAGTGCTGGTGTGGCCAGTCTGGGGCTATGAGTATCAGTCGTGGTCTCTCCTTTCTGACTTTCAGAAGCACCTTTGTGAGGAGAGACAATAGAGGGAAGGCATATACTGTCAGGTTTTTCCAACTGAATGAGAGTGCGTCCACTTTCTAAGTTTGATGGTGAAGTGTCCTTGTACAAAATTTTGTTAGTTGATAGTTTTGAGGACTGGCAAACAGGTCTATGTCTGGAAGGCCCGATTTTTGAGTTATCATTGCAAATACTTGTGGATCCAGTTTCCACTCGTGGGGATCCATGATGTTTCTGCTGTGGTCGTCTGCCAATGTGTTCTTTTTTCCTGGCAGGAATTGAGCTTGTAACTGAACTTGTAAGCCAGAGCTGTGTTTCACAAGGTCATTGTTTGCCTGCATAGAGGGTAGGAGTGTGTACCCCCTTGTTTGTTTATGTACCACATTACTGTGGTGTTGTCCGTCCTTATTGTAAATTGTCCTGGATGTAATAGATTCTTGAAGGCTGTCAGAGCATTATGTACAGCTAGCATCTCTTTTTGATTGATGTGCAGATTCCTTTGATCTGCAGTCCATATGCTTTGAACGCACTGTCCTGCCATGTGTGCCCCCCAGGCATAGTCCGATGCATCTGTTGTCATAGTTTGCCTGGCTGGGGGCAAGGTGAAAGGCTGACCCTTGTTGAGGTGACATGCCAGTGACCACCATAGAAACTCCTGTTGTAGGCAGGGAATGAGAGATATAATTGTGTCCAAGCTGTGGCTGTGTTGAGACCATACGCTTTTTAGGTACCACTGTAATTTCCTCATATGCAGCTTTGCAAATGGTATTATTAGTATGCAAGATGCCATGAAGCCCAAGGCCTGCAGAATTTTTCTTGCAGGTAGTTGGGTCTTTGTTGCCATTCTTTTGAAATATTGAATCAGTTGTAGTTGTTTGTCTGGCATCAGATAAGCCTTCTGGGCCGTTGTATTCAAGCTGGCACCCAGGAATGTCATATTTTGTGAGGGTACTAGTTTTGATTTCTTTTCGTTTACTGTGTACCCCAGGCAACATAGAAGATGTTTTACAAAAGCCAGATGTTGTAAGAGGATGTCCTTGTTTTCTGCTTGGATGAGGCAGTTGTCCAGGTATGGGTATATTTGAATTCCTCTTTGTCTGCAGTATGCAATTACTGGTGCCAGGCATTTTGTGACGACCCTGGGTGCAGTAGATAAGCCAAAGGGCAGTGCAGAGAATTGGTAATGGGTTGAACCTGCAATGAAACGGAGGTATCTTCTGCAACTTTGTCTGATAGGGACATGCAGGTATGCCTCCTTGAGGTCCAACGTTACTAACCATGCTTGCTTGCCCAACATGGGAAGAAGCTGCTGTAGTGTTAGCATCTTGAATTTGGGTACTTGTAAGAAGGTGTTTAGAATTGAAAGATACAGAATTGGTCTCCAGGCATTGTCCTTTCTGGGAACTAGAAAGAGTCTTGAGTAAAATCCTTGGCCTTGCTCTCAAGTAGGTACCAGTTGAATGGCTTTCATGTCCATGAGAGCTGTAATTTGTCTTTGCACCTCTGCCCATTGATTTTGTGGCAGGTTTGGCATTCCTCTTTTCATTGGCAAGGTGTGAAAATGGAATCTGTATCCTTGTGAAACTATGTCTAGGACCCATTTGTCCTTTGTGACAATGTGCCAGTTGTCTGTAAAAAGTGCGAGTTTTCCTCCCAAGGGGGCTGCCAAGAGAGTGTTGCTTGGCCAGATGAGGTGCAATTCATTGAGTTTGCCTTCTGGTAGTTTGGGACCTGTTTCCTCCTCCCTTCTGTGCGGCAGTGTCCCATTGTCGAGATTTGTACTGGGCTTGTGGTTGTCCTCTGCCTCTTGAACATCTGTATTTACCCCTCTGTGGTCTGTCAGTGGCTGGAAAGGACCAATTTTTTGTTGGCCAATTTCTGCTGAAGCAAGGGGGCTGTACCTGTAGGAAATCTTTGACTGTTTGCATAGATTTTGCCTTATCCTCCATTTTCTTTAAGACTTCTTCTGCTTTAACTCCAAAAAGAACATCCTGCTGTAAGGGAGCATCTAGAAGCTTTGCTATAACATGATCAGGCAGAGTTTGTTCCTTTAACCAAGCATGCCTACGTATAACAGACCCAGTGACAGCTGCTCTGCAGGAAGCCTCCAAAGAATCAAACCCACATTGTAAAGTATGTTTGCCCACCTGTTCAGTTGCATGCAACAGATCCTGCATTTCTTTCAATTCAGACTGTTGAGGGAGTGTGCTCATTTTTTGTTTTAACTGAGACATTAGAAACTGCTGATATTTTAGCATGTGAAACTGGCAGTTTAGTGTCCTCATAGCTAAAGTGGCTGAGGTGTAAACCTTTTTCCCCCACCTGTCTAGTGCTCTGGAGTCCCTTTCAGAGGGTACAGGATTTTTTGCCATAGAAGCCTTAGCCCCTTTGGGACCCTGGGAGATAGTCTCTGGATCAGCAACAGGACTTTTATAAAGAAATTTGTGGGAATCAGGCACTCTATAGTATCTGTCAGGTTTGGCCGGAGCCGGAGGCAGAGAATCTGGGTTCAAACTGGATTCTAAGTAGACATCATCCACAATGTCCAAATCTGGGGGGATGGCAAGTGGTCTGTGCTGGGGGAGTAAAAGAAACTCTCTGAGCCTTTTCTTTGAGTCAGAGTAGTTCTGAACTTCCCAGTGAAAATGATTCTTCATAGTGTGTAACGTTTCCCCAAAAGAGTAGTTTTCAGGAGGAGAAGCTGAGGGAATAGAATCCTCTGCATCAGAATCTTCATAAGGGGAGAAGGAATAATCTTGGTCCTCAGAGGAGCCTGAGGAAAAAGACACTTGTTCAGAGGAGGCATAATCTTCCTCTTGTCTAGGCCTTTTGTCGGGAGGGGGTTGGGAACCCCTGATTAAAGAGATCAAATCTTCAGCCATTTTGAGCATCTGTTTCTTAGGCATGGGCCCTTGAACAGGGGACTGAAGTGCAGTCTTTTTAGGTTTAATAGGAGTCTTAGTCTTAGGATACGTTTTTATGGTAAGCGTCGTCCGTCTGAAGACGCCTTCAGAAACCGAAGGTGTTTCTGCAGGACCGACATCTTTTTCAGCAGTGTCGTCGGTAGGGGCTAAACAAAATGGCTGCGTTGGCCTAGTATTTTCCGCCAAAAGTTCCGAAGCGGTCTCGGGTTCCAGATCTGTGGTAGTCAGGGGCTGCGTCGGAGCCTCACTGAAGCCCGGTGAACCGGAGACTGGACCAGCCGAGGTCTCAGAGTCTGGCTTGGGTCTAGGCTGCCTGTCCTTATCCTTGCCATTTTTGTGCACGCCGGTAGTCGGTTGCTCCGACGGCATAGTGTAGTTAAATTTTCTACCAAAGTAGTGTCGTGCGAAATCATAGCGTCTTTTTATAGTACTCTTATTAAACCTAGCACAAAAACGACAACTAGTGATGTCGTGGTCTGGGCCTAGGCAAGGTATGCAGTAAGAATGAAAATCCTTATGAGGTATTTGCTTCCCACAAGAAATACAATTGTTAACTTTTTCTGACATTGGTCTGAGGCAAGAAAAGTTTCCCCAACGGGGTACTTAGCTTTATTGAAGACTTCGGATCTGAAATTCGACTTCGAAAATCTCAGGGGTCGGCCGACCGGCACTTGCGAACTGCTTCTGCTTCGGGCACCATGCGGCAAGAAAGACTGAAGAAAATGGCGTCGGATGCATTATATATACACCTGGCGCACTGACGTCAGGGAAGAAGTGACAGCAACCGACGCCGGACCAAGACTTTGGAATTCCGGCGGACTGCGGGACCGCCTGATGGCAGGATAACCCAAGTGTGATGACTGCAGCAGGGTAACACGATGAACATCTCAACACCCAACACTGGGTTAAGACATTAAAATCACACATTAATAAAGATTTCTTATGAGAATGGTAAACAAAGTACAGCTGCATAAATCCTACTTATTTGTAACAGTAGATGTCTCAATTTCACACTGCCTCAGTGGCATATGGGTTTTGTATCTGCACAAACCCACACGGGCAGCTTTCCCGAGCTTTCTTCCTCTGACTCCTTGAGACTGGGAAATGGCTAAGCACCTTTCATCACAGAATGCCTAACCCTCATCACAGAAGTCAGTTTTTCAGGCTTTTAGTGCTACGAAGGAAGAACCAACAAGGACCAGAAGCAAGAATTGCTGAAACCAACCCAATTCACAGCCAAAAAACACCAACAGTGCAAAATGGTTGGATACACTCGAACCATATATAAAATAAAGGAGGCAGTGTGAAATTCAAACATCTAGAGTTACAGGTAAGTAGGACTTATGCAACTGTACTATGTTCATCATTCACACTGCTTCAGTGACATAAGGGTAGATTCCCAAAAGTTATCCTAACCGGGAGGAGGAAGGATAAAGATCCAGGAGCCCCTGGAGAATGGTTCTCACAAAGACTGCTCCGGAACTTGAGAAAGAATCCAGTTTGTACAGCTTTGCAAAGGTATGAACAGAGGATAAGATTGCTTCCAGAGTCGATTCCTTTCCAATATGCCACCAAAGATAAGGCTCTGGTGGAATGAGGCTTAACCTTGTCTGAAATACATTTATCACAGTGGGAGTAACAAAAAATAATAGCAGAGGCCTAACATTAGCAATTGCTGGCTTAGAAACAGAATGCATCTTCATAGCCCCAGAATAGGAAATATACAGCTGCTTAACCCCTTTGAAGGGATTAGTTCTTTCAAGGTAGTACCTGAGCTGCCTGTATATATTCAAGGTATGCAAACTCTTCTCTCCCTTGCTTTTAGGTTTCGGAAAGAAACATGGGAGACTGATGGCTTGATTCAGGGTAAATTCAGAAATGACTTTTGGCATGAAAGATGGATTAGTACATAAAACAACCCTGTCACTGTAGAAAATCAGAAAAGGTTGGCCCACCATGAGAGCTTGCAGCACAGAGACTCACCTTGCAGATGTCAGAGCAATAAGCAAAACCAGTTTTCAAATTATGAACTTTAAATAAGCTTGAAAGGCCGGTTCAAAAGGAAATAAGGTAAATTTTTCAAGAACTAAGTTGAGATCCCAAGAAGAAGAGACAAAAGAGAGGGATCCACTGGCAGAGAAGCTGAGACGGCTGCAAAATGAACTTTGACAGATACACAAGATAAGCCATCATTAAGTATCTCAAAAAAACATTTCAAAACAGAGGGGCAGACATCATACCAAGCCCTCTGTTATCAGTTAGGCACCACAAAGAAAACCTCTTCCATTTGTAAACATAAGATTTTCTAGTTACAGGTTTTCTTGCCTCCTTCAATATCTGCTGCACTTCTTTATGGAACAAGTGCCTAAACGGTATCAAGATAGAATCATCCATGCTGTCAGTTGCAAATGCTCTAAGCTGAGGGTACACCAGTGACCTCTGACACTGTGTGAGCAATCCTGAGTGTGAGGAAGCTTGTAGTAATTCCCCTTGGCCAATTCCATTACAAGGGAAAACCAACTCTGCCTCATTTAAAAGGGGGTCAACCACACTAATCTTTGGAAATTCTTTCTGAATCTTTAGAACTACCTCATGTATCAGTGGAGAGGGTAGAAATGCATTAAAGAATATGCCCGTTCAAGGGAACAAAAATGTGTCTGTCCTCCAAACATGCAAGGATGTCTAGAACAGAATTTTTCCAACTGCCTGTTTTGAAAGAAGGTAAGCAGATCTATTAGCGGTGTTCTTCATATCTTGACCAAGTCCTGGAAGAGCTCTGTCCTGAGTTTCCTCACATGAGGGTCCATCTAGGATCTGCTTAGTCTGTCTGCCACAATCTGTCACGATGTTTTGCTCTGACATGGTGTATGAAACTTGAAGCATCACTGCCTACCAATAAACAGGGCATGACTTTGTAGCCCTTGTTTGTTCAGGTACTGCATGACTGCAGTGTTGTCTGTGACCACTAAAAGGGGACTGGAGACCACAAGTGGAGACGAAATGTTAAGGCCTGAATCACTTCTTTTTTGACATTTATCTGCTTTGTAGTATTTGAAGGATCCCATTTGCCTTGCACTTGAACTCCCCTGGGCACTGTTACAATTGCAATATCTGACAAGTCCATCTGGACTGAATGAACTGGGGTCTAAAGGGAAAATGGTAGGCCTGGATTGAGAGACATCTGATCCCTCCAACACTAACTCTCATTTCCCAAATTCTAGCACTGATCCTTGCAACTCTAAGGGGTGCAGGTGCTGGACCAACTTAAGTACCATTGAATATTTCTCATAAGGAGTCTATATATACATAGTATATATATACTCTTTTCTCATATGGAGTCAAATGAACAAAGTAATTAGGACTGTCCATACAGATTCATGCAGTATAACAGACATAAATAGGATACATTACTGTGCAGCCACATTAATAACAGATAAACTCCTACCACAACAATACAGGGTAGTAAAGGAAAGGATGGGGAGAAATCAAGTGCCATCATGGAAGTATCAAACAGATAAAACTATAAGAGAATTAAGACAAGAAGTGTCACTGTTAGAAGAGTATAGAAGAGGAAACAAAAATACTCAGAAAGACATGATAAAAGCAATGTGCAGTATTATAACGGATCAGGGTTTATCATGCATTATCGCAAATAATAAACTAAAAATAACAGCACAGGCAGAAAAACTTAGAAGATACACAGATAACTATAAAGGAAAAGAACTAAATAAGCAATTATTGATGACTCACAAAAGTTTTATAGAGACCTGGGAAACAAGGTAAAAGGAACTGAAAGACCACAAAAACAAAACAAAAAAAGAAACGGATACATTTTGGAGAAGATTTATGAAGATCCGGTGGAACAGAACAAAAATGTTAAATTAATAGAAAACATAAAAGAAAGAATAAGAAGTTCAAATGTACAGGATATGAAATGGGATGAAGTAACAGCCAGAGAGACTGAAACAAAGTTACGAAAAGCCTCACATTGGAAAATCCCAGGCCCAGACGCAGTATCTAACTTCTGGCTAAAAGTATTAGCATCTTTGCACAAGGATTTAGCCATGACTATGAACTATTTATATGCGCACCTCAAACAGACACCAACCTGGCAAACAGGAAAAACAATGCTCCTACTTAAGAGTGAACCTGCAAGCTACCCTAAAAATTATAAATCAGTAACTTGCCTTCTGAAACTACAGTATACACTGAAATTGACATTGACAGTGTTTATAGTCATTTAGAAGAAAACTCAATTATGGCAATAGAACAAAAGGGTAATAAAAAGAAAGTTATATGGAACAAAGGATCCATCCATCCATCCACAACCCCCTTTTCCCATTTTGCACATGGGGTCGGGGTGTCACTTCAGCAATGGCAACCATCTCGAGCTGGATCATTTGTTGCTAAATAAAGTCATAGTGGAGAACAGTAATAAGGAGAAGAATCTAAGTATGGCATGGATAAACTACAAAAAAGCATCTGACAGTATCCCGCATTCATGGATAAAAGAATGCTTAAAAATGTATAAGATAGTGTACACTGGTAAACAACATCACAGTGACCATGAAACAGTGGCAACCCAGTTTGCAGTTAAGCTATGCTAAAGGACAAATTACTATTCCAGGGATAAAAATCCAAAGGGGGGATATTCCAGGGTGATTCTATGTCGTCGTTGCTTTTCTGCCTTGCCCTTAATCCATTATGTTGTCTGCTTAACACATTAGGTCATGCCTATAATTTAGCTCCTAGAAAGCAACAAAGTGTAAAGACGTCTCATCTTCTCTTTGTCAATGATTTAAAACTGTATAGCTCATCAGATGAACTGAAATCACAATTGCAAGTAGTCAAAACTTTTTCAGATGCTATAAGAATGTCATTTGGTCTTGATAAATGTGCAAACGCTACCTGTAAAGCAGGAAAACTGCAGCATCAAGAAAACATCAGTTTGGGAAAAGAATGTGATATAAAAAAACTTGAGGAAAAGGGAGTGTATAAATATTTTGGAATTGATGAAGGATCAACAATAAAACATGAATCCCTACAAATAAAACTTGGTAAGGAATATTTTAGAAGACTTAAATTAATCCTGAAAACAGCACTGACATCTAGGAACAAAGTTCAAGCTATAAACCAATTTGCTCTTCCTGTCCTAACTTACAGTGACTGACTGACCCCAAAAGGTGTTGGATAGATTAGACAGGAAAACAAGAAGGATGCTTCATGTTCATCAAATGATTTATAAAAATTATGGTGTACCAAGATTATATAATCCCTGTTCCGAAGGAGGTATGGATGTCCTTGAAATTGATTACATGTACAGATCTGTAATCATGGGACTGCATACATATCTGCTAACCTTACAAGTCCCAAACACAGTGAAAGTTTTAAAACATGAGGAGAATAAATCTAAGATGACTTCCCTTCTTAGTCTAGCAGAAGCATATTGGCGTCAAGCGAGAATGAAAATCAAACCAGAAGTAGATAAAAATCAGGCAGCAACTGAATGTGCCAAAAAAACGAAAGAAAGAATATAAGGTGAAGGATCAGATGAGAAGGCAAGAAATGTGGAAAAAGCATAAATATAGTTGCAAGTATAGAAAACTCCTGGAACAGCTTCATGTTGATCAGGCTCGAATGCAGGAATGGTTAATGAGAGGTAAATTCAAACAAAAAAGTTGAAAGGTTAATATTGGTGGCCCAAGATAGTGGACTATGTGCACAATTGTTTACAAAGTCCATTGAACATGTGGTAGAAACAGACAAAAAAGAAGTTATGTTCTTACCATAACGTTTCATGTGAGTTGTTCATCTTGCCTTTGTTCTTACACACGGGTTCGGAGCCGATGCCTCGGCTCCGAGTCAGCCACATTCCAAGCTCTGCGTCTAAGAGAAGCTCGAGGCACAGTCCCTATCCCATAATCCTCTCCTGCTAGCCCTCAGATCTAGTTTGCTATGAAAACCAGACAACAGAAGACATATTCTCTTACACATGCATACGTATATTACCTAGAGACAGTCAGTCTAAGGGGACCATGAGAAAGACAACCAGCCACCAGTCGTACCTGTTCTTCCAGAACACGGAGGGGGAAGGAGGGCGGGAATGTAAGAACAAAGGCGAAATGAACAACTCACATGGAACGTTATGGTACAAACATAACTTCTTTATGTGAAGTTGTTCGATCTCGCCGTTTGTTCTTACACACGGGTAGCATCCCTAGCACCCTAAACCCCAGGTGGCTCACGGGAGAACATTCCTGAGAACAGTGGAACCAAAGGAAGCCCTGTCCCTGGAGGCCCTGTCCACTTTGTAATGAGTGATAAAGGTATGAGGTTTAGCCCAGGTAACTGCTGCACAAATGGTATCTATCGGTAAATGAGCAGCATGGGCTAGGGAAGCAGAAACAGTTCTAGTAGAATGAGCTTTAGCTTTGAGCGGAATAGACTGATTGGAAGATGAATAAACAAAGTTTATGCAGTCTGAAAGCCATTTGGATAACGTGATTTTTGATACTGCAAGTCCTTTCTTACTATCTGCATGCGAAACAAAAAGTTGATCCGATTTCCAGAATTCTTTTGTCCTGTCCAGGTAAAATCTCAGCTGTCTGTGCACGTCCAATTTGTGTAACATGTATTCCAATTTATTGGTATGGTGCCTGAAAAAGGTAGGAAGTTCTATGGACTGATTAAGATTGGATTCTGAGCAGACTTTTGATAGAAAGGACGGATTAGTACATAAGGAGACCCTGTCTGGGTGAAAGATTAGATACAGGGGTCTAATTGACAGTGCTTGCAGCTCTGAGACTCTGTGAGCTGAAGTGATTGCAACAAGAAACAGGGTTTTCCAGGAAAGATATTTAAGTGGGCATGATGAGGCTGGTTCAAAGGGTGATAACATGAGCTGAGATGGCATTATATTTAAGCTCCAAGGAAAAAACAGACTTCGAATGGGTGGTCGGAGATGAATCGTTCCCTTCATGAAAGCTCTACAAAGTCTATGAGACATAATTGTAGAGCCCCCTTCACCCGCATGAAAATTAGATATGGCAGCCAGCTGTACCCTTATGGTGGATGTTGAAGCCCCTTGATGAAAAAGAGTAGACAGAAAATCTCGAACCTTATGAATAGGAGCAACCAAGGGATCAATACCTTGTTTGGAAGCTCAACACTCGAAACGTTTCCATTTGCTCTTGTATAATTTTCTAGTGGAGGCTTTGTGGGAAGAGATCAAAATATGTTGTACTGCTGGAGACAAGAGATCTGACCTGGCTAAGCTGGGAAGTGCAGCAGCCATGCTGTCAATTTGAGGGACGAAAGAGAGGGGTGAAGAACTCCTGACGAGTGGGTCAGAAGGTCTGGCACTGGGTCCAGAGTCCAAGGTTCCTCTGTTTGGTAAGCTTGAAGAAAGGGGAACCAGATTTGTCGAGGCCAGAATGGTGCTATCGTCCTTTCCAGACCTTTGGCTTTCTGCAGAAATTTCGAGATTAGTGGAACTGGAGGAAAAGCATATAATAGACCCGGGGGCCAATCGTGCACAAGTGCGTCCCTGGGAGCGGCTCCCGGAGGGGGAAGTAGGGTGAAATAGCTTCTGCATTTGGCATTCAGGGGGGATGCAAAAAGGTCGCAGAAAGGCTGGCCCCATCTGTGGAAAATCCTTTCCGCTACTTGATTTTTGAGGGACCACTCGTGAGGTAACAGGATGGCTCTGTTCAATCTGTCCGCTATTACGTTGGATGTTCCCGGGATGTGCGTTGCTATGAGAAAGCGTCCGGTGGACACAGCCCATTGCCAGATTCTCAGGGCCTCTCTGCATAAGGGGTAAGACCTGGTTCCTCCTTGTTTGTTTATGTACCAGACCACTGACATGTTGTCTGTCTGAATTGCAACTGTTCCCGGAGGTAAGTAGTCGTGAAAGTGTTGCAACGCCAGGAACACTGCTCTCAACTCCAGGACATTGATGTGCAGGTTGTACTCTATTTTTGACCATTCGCCTTGAACTGTTCTCCCCTGAAAAAGTCCCCCCCACCCTACCAGGGAAGCATCCGTGGTCACTGTGGCTATGGGGGGTGCACGAACAGGCGGCCTATCGTAAGCTCGTGGCTGTTCATCCACCACTGAAAATCCCGCTTGCAAGACTTCGTGAACAGGATGTTGTGCGACAATGGTAGCCATTGGTAAGACCACTGTGCAAAGAGTAGCCACTGGAGGATCCTCATGTGCATTCTCCCTAGGGGGACCACAATAAGGGTAGCTGCCATCATGCCTAATACTTTCAGGACCTGTGCAGCGGGGACTCTTTTGTTTTGTAGAAGAGTAGAAATTTGTTCCCTTAGGGCTGAAACTCTTGTTTGGGGAAGCCTGATCAGAGTTAAGGTAGTGTCCAATTCCGCTCCTATGAATGATATATGCTGTGAGGGTGACAAGACAGATTTTTCGAAGTTCAGTGTTATGCCTAAATGGGAACAGAGATCGATTGTATAGTCTCTGGTTTGCAATAGGTGATGCCTGGTGGTGGCAGTAAGGAGCCAGTAGTCTAAGTATGGAAACACCCGGAATCCTAGTCATCTCAGGTGGGACGCCACTACTGCCATGCACTTGGTGAACACCCTGGGGGCTGAGGTGAGGCTAAAGGGCAGAGCTCGAAACTGAAAGTGACTGGCTCCCAGCCAGAAGCGCAGGTGATCTCTGGATGGCGTGGCCATTTTTATGTGGTAGTACGCATCCTTGAGATCTATAGAGCACATCCAATCGTTCGTTTGAAGAAACGGAAGGATTGATTGTAGCGTGACCATCCGGAATTTTTCCTTCTTCACAAAGGTATTGAGTTTGCTGAGGTCCAATATTGGCCTCCAGTCCCCTGTTTTCTTTGGAACTAAAAAGAACCTTGAGTAAGTTCCGAATCCTATTTGGTCCGCCGGGACTGGCTGGATGACTCTTTTTCTTAACAGCTTTTGTATTTCTATGGCTGCCTGATCCCTCAGATTGGGTGGAATATCTGGGAATCTTTTTTGGATGGGGGGACTGTTTAAGAAAGGGATGTTGTACCCTCTGGTTATTATGCTTTTTACCCAGGAATCTGAAGTGAGATTTAGCCAGGCCTCTGGGTATAAAGCCAAGCGACCCCCGACTGCCTCCAGAGCAGGACAGCCGGGCCTCCACTCAGGAGTGCTGGAAGGGCTTTCCAGGGATGCCATCCCTGTCGCCCTGGTTCTGCGGACCCCCCCTGCCGCCTGGGCGGCATCTTCCATTCCTTCCCCCTCCTCTGCCTCTGGAGGGGGTTTCACTAGGTGTGGATTGAAAAGCTCCCTGAGTCTTCCGGAACCACATTTTTCCACCTCTTTGCCCTTTGGGGTATGGTCTAGAAGGGGCGGAAAAATGGACCCCTACGGCAGACAGGGTCTTTCCTTCTTGCTCACACCTAGTGAGCGTCTCCTTCACTTTGGGCCCAAACAAGGAGGAGCCATCAAAAGGGGCATTAGTAAAGGAAGACTTAAAGGCTTCCGCAAAGGAGCATAGGCGTATCCAGGATTGTCTCCTCAGAGCGATCGCTGAAGCTGCAGCCCTACTCGATCCTTCGGCTGCATATGAAATAAGCGGCATGGATGAGTTAACGATAGAGTTTAGGGTATTGAGCTGTGCTGTCACCTTATCTGAGACAGCAACATCTGTGGTACCCTGTAGAGTATCTCCCAATTCTTTGAGGAGATCTCTCTGAAGACGGGTAAAGTGGGTGAGGTAGTTCAGCGATCACATGGAAAAAGTCGCTGAACTAAAAATGCACTTCCCGTACCTGTCCATCGTTATAGAGTCTTTGTTAGGCAGATGAACAGAGGAAGATGCTTCAGACATTTCTTTCTTGGTGGCCGCAGCCACCACCATAGCATCAACTGGGACTCCCTTGGTGAGATACGCTTTATCCTAGGGGGCAGTGATGTACTTATTAGGCCTCCGAGGGACTGGTTCCAAGGTGTCAGGGGACTCCCACGCCCTTTGAGCTATTAAATCCGTGGAAGGTTGAGCCCCAAAAGCCTTCAGCAACACCGACTCGTCCTCAGTGGGGGGCAAGTGACTGCCAGCCACCCCTCTGTTTGAGAATTTCCAGGATGTCGGCAAACGAGACATCCTAGGAGGAGGACCATGGGGACCCCTCTAACTCATTCAAGTCGGTGTCCGATGTCAGCAATTCCTGTGGGGAATCAAGGTGCCTCCTCTTGCATAATCTCTTCCTCGGGACTTCATCAGAGAGGGCATCTGGTGAAGCTTCCGAGGAGCAGGGTTCACCCTCTAGGGCTGACTGTGGCTTTGGGTATCTACGCTTAGTGGGGACCAGTGGTGCAGAAACAGAACACGGACCTTTCGGGGAGGGAGAAGAGGAATCTGAAGATGTGAATGTCTTAACAAACAAAACCTTCCTCATGGCCTCGAAGGCCCCGGAGCCCCGGGCCGAGGATTCCACCGGTTCCGAAGAACCCAGTATCCTCCACGGGCTCCGATCCAGAGGACGGAGCCAAACTAATCTGCGCCGAGGCACCGAGGGGAAGAGTCGGAACCAAAACTTCGTTTCGACTTTCCTCCCCGGAACCGAGGAGAGACTGTCTGCTCCGAGACCCCTCGATGGGTACCGAGGGTGTCGAGGTCAGTGGAGCCGAAAGCACTAACGAAGGCTTCAGCTCTGGGGAATCAACAATCATCAGATCCTCGACTCCTGGCTCCGATGACTTGATGGGTCTTGAAGGAGGATCTATGGATGGAACAGGAAGGGTTTCAAGCTTCGAAACCAATTGGGATGAAACTGCAATTAGTTTGGAAAAGGCCGTGTTCTCCATCAGCTTCTGTACTACTCGATCCACATCGGTGTCTGACAGTGGTCTGGAGGAATGGGTCGAAGGGGCCGAAGAGGTCACCGAGTGAAGGATCGATGAAGGGAGTACCTCTGACACCGGCTCCAAAACCTGGACGTCGCCCCGAGGCAACAGTTCGATGCTCGGTTCCAAGGTCTGTGGAGCCGGCGACCGAATCTTAACAGAGGTACTCGGAGCCGATGTCCTGGGCTCCGACACCTTCGAAGACTTCGACCCCTTTGAAGACTTCGATGACTGGTCTGCCTTTTCCAATGCCTCTTGAAACTCCGGCTTCAGGAGACCCCTCTCAGTAAGTTTCCTGAGTCTTTCCATCATCACTCTGCCACTAAACAAGTGGCAGATGGAGCAGTCCTCCTGAAGATGGAGAGGGCCTATACAGTAGACGCAGGAAACGTGGTTGTCAGTTATGGACATTTTCTGTCCACACTGGCAACGCTTAAATCCAGATTTGGCTTTTTCTGACATTCCTGACTAGAAATTATAGTCTGCAATATTAATATGTAAAACACTATATATATATATATATATATATACAAAATTAACCTTACTAAACAGGTAAATATTTATCAACAAGGTTAAATACTAAGAGAAAATGTAATTTAAACAGAGAAAATCTGACAGAGCCCTGACAGAAAGTTAGTGGCCTAAGGCCTAGGAGCAGCCGCTCCCACAAATTCTTAACACTAATCTAAATGCTAATTTAACCTGACACGCACACACAGTAATACTAATATTAAGAAAAAAAAACGTATCATTTTTTAACTTTTTAGAAATACATATATATAAAATTTTTATACAGAAAAAAGGATACTGGCCCAAGCTCTCACTCGACAATGAGACCTGTTGCAGTGGCCAACTAGATCTGGGGGTTGGCAGGAGAGGATCATGGGATAGGGACTGTGCCTCGAGTTTCTCTTAGAAGCAGAGCTTGGAATGTGGCCAACTCGGAGCTGAGGGATCGGCTCCGAACCCGTGTGTAAGAACAAACGGCAAGATCGAACAACTTCACATTGTAGGTTTTGTAAAACAGAAACAAAACGCCCAAAACAACAGCGCCAGCTGGGAGTTTTGTTTTTCAAGTTGTTGACCCGATTCTCGTTCTGCTTGTGAAGTTTTGTAAAACAGAGCTGGAAACAGTTGCACACCTTGCTGCTGGTTGTGACACACTAATGGCAGAAGGACTGTATACTGAAAGGCATAATAATATGGCAAGAGTGTTGCACTGGGGATTGTGCAAACATTATGATAATGAAGTAGATGAAAAACACTGGAAACATGAGTCACAGAGCATCATAGAAAATTAAAAAGTCTACATCACATGGGATCACCCATTACCAATAGTTCAAAAGACAGATGCGAGAAAAACAGATATAGTGGTCCATGAAAAGAAGACAAAAGTAGCATTGATCATTGAAATCGCTACACCCAGTGACTACAGTGTCTTGCGTACAGAGAGACACAAAGTCATAAAAAAATCAGGATTTGCAGGCAGAAATGAGAGTGATGTGGAAGAAAGATACCCAGACATTTTCAATAGTAATAGAAGCAACAAATCTTATACAAAAGAATCTACAATTGTATTTAGATATGTTACCGATAGATGTAACTCCGTACGAATTGCAGGAGTCATTACTGGGCACATTGCAGGTGCTGTGAAGAGCACTTCTGGCTGACATCAAAGATTGAAACAATACTAATTTTGAGAACTTTAATCATACTTTGATGTAGGAATGGGGACCATTCCCGTCATGGTATTAGAAACCCAAAAGATTTGGAGAAATTAAAGAGAGCGGTCTAGCCTGTGGTATCATGAGGCTCACTGATGCCATAAGGCCTAAAATTTTGAGAAACTTTCTTGCAGAGGCAGCTTCTTAAAGAAAGAAACCTCTGAAAATGCTCTGGTAAGTCAGGACTTTGTCTTCTGCTAGAAAGACTATTCTTTTTCTGTCTAGCATACACTCAAGGAAAATAATTATTTGACAATAAGGTTAACTTGAAGGTCAGGTGGGCTACAATGATTGAGATCTTGACAGTGATTTTAATCACCTGGAAACAGAATCTGCACATTTCAGCAAGTTGTCTAAATAAGGGAAAAAGTGGATGCCCTGGCTCCTGCAGTAAGCAACCACTGGAACCAGGAATACTCAAGGTGCAGCAGATACCCCAAAGGATAATGCAGAAAACTGATAATGTGAGCTGAATACAGCATATCACAGTCATTTCCTGAAGTTGGGAGTAACCGGGATATGATAAGCACATTTCAGATCTAAAGTCAACATGAAACAGTGGTCCAGAAGAAAGGGTAGGGGTAAGGACGATCTGCATGGTGAGCATTTTAAATTTGGGTACTTTCAGAAAGGTATTTTGGTAAGAAAAATCTAATACTGGTTTTCACTATAACTCCTTTTTGAGTATCAAAAACTTTGATGTAAAATCCTTTTTCTTATTTGTGCTGCAGGAGCTGGTTCTATAACCCCTGCTTGCAACATATAAAGGAGTACAGGAGAGAACAGATGTATCTGGACTAGCAGATGTGGGGGGGATTATGCTGAAGGGAAGATGATGTTCTGTCCACTGCTAATAGTATCCTCTCTGAATTATTCTCAGCATCCATTTGTTTGAGACTATTTATGGTCAGACTGCTGGGTTGAGTGGAAGCCCTGGATGAAGGGGAAAGAGGAAAATGGGACAGGAGGAAGGGATAGGATGCCAAGTCTCGACATAGTCATCCTTTAGCAGGAAACTGCAAGGCACTTCTCAAAGCACATTCTGAAACATGAGTCACACTAGAAGCAATCTCATTGATGTAACACTTCTGCTCAGCAGGCAATGATGTAGCGAAGTCATCTGAACTGTAAGTACATTGCAAAATAAACTTCCGCACAGTCTTTTTAAGAACTAGTTCACTAGCCAAAGGGGTTTTAATTGCAGTTTTATAGACATCTTCTAAGGCCAGTGACAGAGAAGGAAAATATTTGAAATCACACACTCAAGATCATAAACTCTGTCAGCCTCTGGCACTGCTCCAGATTTCTTAAAATTAAATACATCTTTAAACCTAGCAAGCATCAGTGGAAAGGTAAACACCTGCTTGAGTTTATAACGCTGTTCATCTTCCAAATAATCAGATTACAAGGACTCAATGTTCACTATTATCTTCAGCCACAAACTAATTTCGAGAGAAGGTAACCCCACAGTCGTTCCGAATAGCAGTATAGTCTCCAAAATTCACTGACTATAAAACACTCTTAGATAAGGAAACAACATCAGTCCATTACAAGGTAATACCATGACTGTCTGCAGTGTGATGAAGTTTCTGTTTATTTCACTGAGGACTACAGTACTCGACAAAATATCTGGAGACAGAGTATGATGTCTGGCAAGGGATCTGTTATCCTGAACCTCTCCTGCACCTAAAAGGTTTTGCTCTCCTGTATATGAGCGAGATACTGGATCAACCCCAGAGAATGAATCTGACACCCGTACAATAGAGTGATGGGGATAAAGACAAGTGGACTGAGGGCTGGCTAAAGGCAAGAACAGATTCACATTCCATAGGCTGAGGCATGCATTTTTGGTTGAGTTTTCTTTTTTTTTTCTTTCCATTTTAGGTGAAACTGGATTTGATGGGGTGGGGGTGGGGGGGCAGCCACATAACTGTCCATCAAGCTAGGGGAAAAACACCAGACAGAATAATACACTGATACTATTAAGGGCTAATTAAAGGTAGCAATAATAGAAAATCTAAACTACATCCCCACACAAGAAATAAGGCTTAACTGCATAAAATATAACAGAAATACTTTAAAATGTACTAAGCCTTGTTCTGTAACCTGCACAGTGTAGTAAACATCACACAGTCAAAGTACCACGTGTATATCACATAACTGAAGAAAAAATTTAAAAAATGCAATATTTTCCTGTCAAAACTTCCAAATGAAGCACATAAACAACAAGGCAAAGCATTCAACTGACACCACAGAAAAAGAAGTTATGTATTCACCACAACGTTCCATCTGTGTTGTCCATTTTCATTTTTCCTCAACAGGTGAGTTCAGGCCTGATCCTCGGATCCGTCCTGGACACTTTTTACAGCTCATGGTTACTGCAAACTCTCAAATTCCTCCATTACCCATAATGCTGTAGTCCCACTCCATATCTCAGATCTTCTTTGCTGTTTTTTACTTCTAAATAACTATGTAAGAAATAATGATTATATGAGAAACCGCTATCTGGAGTACAGAAGAAAGAACTTCGGATATCCTTACAATCAGTATTCTTAACAATATGAGATTCCCTGCAGCAGAAGCCCGATAGCCGGCCTTAGGCATAGGCCAACTAGGCGGCTGCCTGTGGTGCCACTCTATCAGGGGCACTTTTCCAGTATGTATTTGATGTAGGTAGACCAGGATGGGGACACTGGATGGTGTGGTGTGTGTGGGGGGGCACCGTGGAGCACTTTTGCCTAGGGCACCAGTTGACCTAAGGCTGGTCCTTCTGATGTCTGGCCAGTCTTCCAAAGACTTCTGAATTTCAAAAGTATGCCGAATATATGCTCCCTGTGTAATGCAGGGCATAAAGGTGACATTCAGGATTACGAAAAATAGAATTTCTTTGCCACCAGTCTGAACTTATATTTTACACCATTGGTCTGTTTATCTGCATCTGTCTTCTGCCAGCTGAATGCATTTTCCTTCTCTATTGACACGTCCTACATTTGTTTGCTGTTTTTTCAAGATAAGGGCCCCATTGGGGATTTTGTTTTTTCTCTCTCTCTTTTTCTTTTGTGTTCCTTCCAGTTAATGTCATCCAGGAAGCGTAAATGCCAGTGTGGAAGACGGATTCCCCCCTAGAGACTGCCACGATAAGTGCCTTTTTTGATTAGGTGCTTCTCATGACCATACATCTTGTTCTGTTTGTCAGGCGTTTGTTCAAAAAAACCCTCGCAGTAGACCTTTTTCCCTTTCCTTGTATCTTGAGAACGAGCGTCTTAAGCTACTCACTAAAGTTACTGTGGAAGGAATCTCCCACTCCAAGGGTCAGCCGTTAGGGAAGAAGAAGGTGAAAAAGGCATGACTGGAATCTTCTGCTGTCCAGCCTCTGTCAGGTATTTCTCTTGAGGTCATTGGGAAGCCAGAGGCTCGTCCAGCTGTATTGTCGAATTTCTCTGCCGCAACTATGTTGGAGGCTGGTGAGGATCTAGCTGGCAGCACGTTTAAAGAGGCTTTGCAGGCGTCTGTCTCAAGATGTTCAGAAGGAACCACGGTTGATATTTTTTGAGATCTAGAGGAGTTCCATAGTTTCTAGTTGAGGAAGAAATTCTTACTATGGTTCTTGACTATTGTTCTAGATATGATCCTTCTCAGGACGTTCCCTTGAAAAAGAAACAAAAAATTAAACATGTTTCTTCTGTTACTAGGGATCCAAAAGTGAGTGGCAGGCTTTTATTCAGGGGTTATCTTCTGCCTTAATGTCCCTTAAAGCCTCCTCATGGGGTTTCAGTTCCTGCTGTTCCTTGGTCCTCTACTCCTCTTATAAGGTCTAGAGACCAGGATTCGTCTGAGGATAAGTCAGATTCTGCTGATGAATCCCTAACTTATTCTACTCAATTCCTTCTCTTATGAACTTTGGGTTAGAGGAGGACGAATCTATTAGTCCTGATGTTCCATTGAAGGAAATTTCCTTCGGGGACACACACTCTAGGATGACAGATTTTTTAAGTGGGATTGTACTCAGGTCTTTGATATCTATAAGAGCTACTATGAGTTGTTGCAGTTGGACTCTCCTAAACCTGTGGCTATTCCTCCAGTTTTGGCTGATTTACTGGATGCTTTCTCCAATGCTTCTCAGGTGCCTGATTCTCTCCCCCCTGCTCCCAAGAAGCCTGACATGTTTATGGGATTCCTGAGGACTGTTCTTTATTATATAAATGTCCTGCTGCTGACCCCACAGTAGTGTCCGTAGCCTCTGATAACCCGTCTCAATTGCTTTCTTCGCCCAAGTTATTGCCTCTGACAAAGACAGCAGAACTATGGACAGGCTGTGCAAAAAGGTTTACACTTCCATTACCTTAGCTTTTAGGGCTATTAATCATCAGACCCATATGTCTAGGTATGTGTTGACTCTTCTTTCTCAGGCCTGTCAACATATTTCTGACTTTCCAGACTCTGAGGGTAAAACATCTGTTCTTGCCTTGCTAGGGACTTCCTCTCAAGTTGTTCGTCATTCTATTAAATGTAGTTAAGATGTGGTGGATGCCTCTTCTGCAGCTGCTGTTTTTGGTTCAGTTATGAGGAGGTATTCTTGGCTTAGGCTTCAACCTCTACTTGATGACATTAAAGCTAAGTTGATGGATGCTCCCATGAATTTTAAACTTTTATTTGAGAAAGCTGCTGCTGGTTTAAGTCCCTTTGTTCATAGGGAGTCCCGCCCTTCTACTAAAGGTAGTAAATCTGCTCAATTTTCAGGAACTCCGAAGTCTTCCTTTCAGGACAAACCAGGTGCTGTGTGACTAACCGACCCTTCTCAGTAACATTCCTCTTTCTCTTTGCCTTTCTCTTTCTTTTCCAATTTCACTAAAGATCACTCAGGATTCTTGGGTTTTGTCAATCATTCGTCAAGCGTACTTCATGGTGTGGAAATCCCATCCTCCTTTTATGGGCATTCTTCAGCCTCCTCGGGAACATCTTCCCTTTTTACCAGAGGTTCTTCAAGACTTCTTGTCTGAGGGTATTATTTAAGAGGTCCCAAAGGGGGAAAGGGGGTCTGCTCCTGACTGTTTCTAGTGCCCAGAAAAGAGGGTACTTGGAGACCTATTCTAGACCTCTCTCATCTAAACACTTTTCTAAAGGTACCTTCCTTTCAGATGTTGTCTCTTCAGATTCTGTTCACTATCTTGCTCCCTCAGGCCTATAGGGTCTTCCTGGATCTCAAGGATGCTTATTTCCATATTTCAATCCATCCTCTTTTCAGGAAGACTTTGTGTTTCTCTGTTGCTTCATGGCATTTTCAGTTCTCTGCCTTGCCCTCTGGCCTTTCTACTGTCCAAAGGGCATTCACCAAATGCCTTGCTCCTGTGATTGTGTTTTGCAGACTTCAAGAGATCCAAATATTTCCTTATTTGGATGACCTGTTGATTCAGGTGTCTTCTCCAGAGACCCTTTTCCAAAATCTTCATTTTGCCATATTTCTTCTTCAGAGCCTGGGATTCACTGTAAATTTTAGAAATTCTTCTCTGGCTCCTTCTCAGGATCATGTTTTTCTGGATTGCAGGATTCAGACAGTGGCAATGCTTGCATCTCTGACCCCTTCAAAGGCCATAACTCTCATTTCTTTCTTTCATACTCTTCTTCGTCTGGCTTTCATTACCAAGGAGTTTCTGAGAGTTCTGGATATCATGGCATCCACCATTCCAATGCTCCCTCTGGCCAAACTTCATATGAAAAGTTTCAGTGGTTTCTGAAGTCAGTGTGGCTTCAACATATTCATCCTCTAGAATTTAGAGTTCCTCTTCTTCCTTGCCACAGACAGGAACTTCTCTGTGGATTCAGAGTTGTCTTTGAATCCTGGGATCCCCTTTTATCCCCCCTTTCTCAGGAATTGTTCATGGATGCCTCAGGCATGGGATGGGGGCAATTTTTGGCTCCCTAAAGGTACAAGGGATGTGGTCGCCTCATCAGCAGAAGGAGCACATCAATGTCAAAGAGATGAGACCTCTTCTGTTAGCTCTTCAGGTCTTTCACAGTCTCTCTTTTCTCCAGGGCATCTCTAGGTATTCACATACAATACCACAGTGATGTGGTATATCAACAAGCAGGGCGGAACAAGATCTTATCTTCTTTGCCAGTTGGCACTTCTGGTATGTGATCTTGCTGTCGTGTCTTCAGGCAGTTTATATCCCTTCAGGTCAGAACATTGTGGCAGACACTTTGAACTGGTCCTTAACTTAGCCCCATGAATGGATGCTTCACAAGTATGTTTTTCTGGACATTATCCACCAGTGGGGTAATCCTCAAGTGGATCTTTCTGCCTCTCCTCTGAACAGAAAACTTCCTCACTTTGGTGCCAGAGTCCCAGCTCCTCTAGTCTGGAAGGTGAATGTCCTCTCATTCTCTTGGAAAGGGATGTTTCTTTATGCATTCCCTCCCCTTCTTCTCATTCCAAAAATCCTGTTCAACATCCAACAGGATGCTCCCAAATTCTTGTTGGTGACTCCTTTTTGGCTGCAACAACATTGGTTCCCTCTTCTTCGGCATCTAGCCAGGGATAATCATCCCAAGTTACCTCACAGGGTGGATCTAATCACATGAGACAAGGGATCATTTATCCATCTTCACCTGTCCATGCTTCAACTGACACTGTAGGTGATGGGATTTTCATTCCTCACAGGCACCTTTATTTTTGAGGATATACTGCAAGTCCTGCAGGTGCAAGGAAACCTACGACTAGGAAATCCTACTTATCCAAATGGAAGAGGTTTTCTTTTTGTTGTCTCTCTCGTAACCTGGACCCACTTACTGTAGATGCTCCTTCGTTTCTCTCTTATTTGTGTGAGTTGCTCAATGGTGGTTTGGCCTACCTTTCTATTAGAGCCCACCTATCAGCTATCTATGATTATCTGCCTTTTTCTCCTCCTTTAGCTGCTAAATTTGAGGTGAGACAATTTCTTAAAGGCATCCTTAATATTAGACCTCCCAGGAAGATTGGTCCACCTCCCTGGGATATTACTTTTGTTTTGGAGAAGTTGACTCAGGCTTCTTTTGAGCCTGCTGCTTCAGCTTCCTTGCAACATTTTTCCTGAAAGACTGTTCTTTTGTTAGTGCTTACTTCTGCCAGATGGGTGCTGAGTTGCAGGCCCTTAGGACTTTGTCTGCCTTTTTTGATTTTCCATGACTACAGAGTGTCCTTGTGCACTAACCCTCCTTTTATGCCGAAGGTGGTTAATGAGCCATCACTTAATTAGTCTATTAATCTGCCTACTTTTTTTCACCTTTCCCCAAACTGACAGAGAGAGGGTGCTGCATACACTGGACATGCATAGGAAACTTAGAATTTATTTGGATATGACCAAGGCTATCAGAAAATCTGATCAGTTATTTCTTTCATTTCATCCTAGATCTTTGGGGCTTGCTATATCCAAGCAAATTTTTCTTCTTGAATTTCTATGGCTATTTCGTTTTGTTACACTTTTCATGGCAAGAGCCTTCCTTTTCTAATTAAGGCTCATTCTACTAAAGTTGTGGCTTCTTCTGGTGCTTTTTTCAAAAGCTTAGCTACTAATTCTATTCTTGAAGCAGCTACCTGGACTTCTGTGCATACCTTTACCAAGCACTAAAAGTTGGATGGTATCTCTAGCGCTATGGCTGGTTTTGCTAGTTCAGTTCTTCATGTTTTTTAGGGGACTCTTCTGCCCTTTACTCCTCCCAAGTTTCCTCTTGAGATTGGCACTCCCCCATATCATTAAGAATACTGCAGCAGTGAATGTAAGGAAATAGTACAGTTGTGTACAATCTTACCATAATCGTAGATGTCCTTGCCTTCACTGCTGCAGTATATGCTCCCTCCCCTCCATCCCCCTAGTTCTTTACCTTCCTGGATATACATGCTACCTCTTAGGTTCCTTGGACTGGTGTTCTTCCTGAGGCAATCAGTTCTATTTTTGGTAAGCCTGAATGTCACCTTTACACTCTACGTTACGCAGGGAGTGTATGGTGACATTCAGCATACCTTTTTAATTCAGAAGTCCTTGGAAGACTGGTCGGACGTCGGGCTTCTGTGGCAGGGAATCCATACCATTAAGAATACTGCAGCAGTGAAAGCAAGGGCATCTACTGCTTGGTAATATATTACACAACTGTAGTTTCCTCCAGTATCCTCTCATTCTTCCAGATGTCATAATAAAGGTAGGGGGTTGGAGGGAGGGGAGTTGAGGAAGAATTAAAATGGAAAACACACATGGGACATTACGGTGAGTACATAAGTTCTTTATCTGATGTTGTCAATTTTCATTTGTTGCTCTACATATGGGACAGAGTCAGCAGCTACCTGAATCCTGGGTGGACTATAAAAAGGATATTCCTGAGTACTGTTGAACCAAAGGCTGTTATTCCCCTAGAGACTAGATCAACTTTGTAATGAGCAATAAAAGAATGAGGATTAGCCCAACTGGCTGCAGCACAAACATCACCCATACAATAACTGGATAGAAATACTGAAGAGGTTGCCATGGATCTAGTTGAATGAGCTCTCAAGGCTTTTGGCAGGGATACACCCAATTTACTGTAGACAAAGGAAATGCAATCAGTTAGGCACTTAGCTAAAGTTATTTTGGTAACTGGCTTTCCCAATCTTAATTCTAAAAAGAAGACTAATAACTGATCTGATTTTCTGAATCTGTCAGTTCTATTCAGATAAAAATGTAATTGTCTGCGAACGTCCAATAAATGTAAAGTGTATTCCCCTTTGTTGGAGAAATTTGGGAAGAAGACTGGAAGGTTGATAGATTGATTCATGTTGGAATCTTAACACCACCTTAGGACGAAAAGATAGACTGGTTCGTAAGAACACTGTCTTTATAAAAAATCAAATAAGGAGGTTTAGAAAATAAGGCTTGCAGTTCTGAAATTCTCCTAGCCAATTTAACGGCTATCAAAAATATTGTTTTCTAAGGTAAAAACTTTAATTCACATTTTTCAGCTGGTTCAAATGGTGATTTGAGTCAGAGCTTGTAACACTAAATTCAAATCTCACAGTGGAGTGCAATTTTTAAAGGGAGGTTTCAGTGCAAAGTGTCATTTATAAATGCCTTACAAAGTCATGACGAAGCTAAGGTAGAAATGTCAACTCCAGCATGAAAATTAGAAATAGTAGCCAATTATACTTTAACTGCTAATGAACTGGCCCTTAATTAAAAACAGAAGCCAAAAATTCAAGAACTGCAGATACTGCTGCTTGAAAGGGATCAATGCTTTTCCTGTTGTGCCCAAAAACAAATCTTTTCCATTTACTTTGGTAAATCTTCCTAGTGGAAGCTTTGTGAAAAGATAAAAGAATGTGACAGACAGAGCTGGAGAGCCTGAGCTATCTAGCTATCAATGGAATCAGAGAAACCATGCGGTCAGCTTTAGGCCAAAAATGTCTGGATCAATCATGCCTGTTGGGTGAGACAGGTGGTCTGGAATTGGATCCAGAATTCAAGGGGGATGAACTAAATAAGACCAAAGGAAGGGGAACCACATCTGACAAGGCCAATAAAGGGCAATGAGGATTATTGTGCTCTTCACTCGAGGTGCTTTCTGTAGAAGCTTGGGGATCAGAGGAGTTGGAGAGTAAGAAGAAAGGAGACTGGGGAGCAATTGTAGAGGAGAGAGTCTTTCAGTGACTCCCCTGGTGGGGAGATCAGGGTAAAAAATCTCCTGCACTTGTTGTTGAGGGGAGATACAAAGAGGTCACAGCACGGTTGATCCCACTGATGGAATATCTTCACTGCAATTTTCTTGTTGAGAGACCACTCATAAGGCAATAGAATGGACCTGCTCAACTTGATTGCTATCACACTGGATTTCCCCAGAATGTGCGTTGCTATAAGAATTCCATTCAGTGAGATTGCCCATTGCCACAGTCTCAGAGCTTCTCGACATTAGAGGTAAAATCTTCTTTCTCCTTGTTTGTTGATGTACCAGACTACTGATATATTGTCCGTCTGAATCGCAATAGTTCCTAAAGGGAGAGTCTTGTAAGGCCTGCAACGCTAAGAGGACTGCTCTCATTTCTAGGATACTGATATGACTCTTCTGGGGACCAGGTGCTTTGGATGGTCTTTCCCAAGAAGTGACCCCCCCCCCCCCCACCCAACCTGGTATGTATCCATGGTCACTATGGCCATGGGCTGAGGAAGTATGAAAGGTCGGGCCTGTAAAATCTGTTGAGGGCAAATTCACCACCAGAGGTACCTTTTGCATGCCTGAGTTCTTCTGCTCTGGGGGGACAAGGGCTGGTACAGGATGGACCATTGAGTCACCAGGGTCCACTGAAAAATCCTCACATGGTACCTTCACAATGGAACCAGAATTATGGCAGCAGACATTAACCCTAAAGCCTGTAGAATCAGTTGGGCTGACAGCGAGGAACTCTGATTTATCTTTTGAACTTGAAATTGAATCGTTTGTACCCTTGACAAGGGAAGGGAGGCTGTCACTGATACAGTGTTGAATAAGGCTGCTATGAATTCTAGCACTTGAGTTGGTTTTAGTTGAGATTTGTTGAGATTGATTGTAATGCTTAGGTGAGAGCACAGCTGGAGTATATAATCTCTTGCTTTGATCAGTGGATGCCTTGTTGCAGCATTATGAGCCAGTTGTTCAGGTAAGGAAACACTCGGAATCTGTGTAGTCTCAACTAAACTATCACTTAGCCATGCATTTGGTAAACACCCTGGGGGCTGTGGTGAGGCCAAACAGCAGTGCTCTGATTTGGTAATGACTGGCTCCCAGCCAGAATTATAGGTATCTCCAGGATGGCCTGCTCATTTTTATGTGATAGTGCGCATCCTGAAGATCTACTGAGCACATCCAGTCGTCTTTGTGCAGAAAAGGAAAATAGACTGAACTGTGACCATCCGGAACTTTGTATATTGAACTGAAATGTTCAAATTACTGAGACCCAAAACTGGTCTCTAGCCCCCCTGTTTTCTTTGGCACTAAAAAGAATCTTGAGTAAGTTCCAGATTCTTTCTGGTTTGGGGGAATCTGTCGAATGACTCTTTTTCTGACAGCTCTTTTATTTCTAGACCTGATACTTTCCTCTGACTGGCTGGAACATCAGGAATTCTGTTTATTGTTGGGAGGGGTGGTTAGGAAAAGAGAATTATATAATTTCTGGAAATAATCCTCTGCACCCATACATCTTTTGTAATGTATGGCCAGGATCTCTGGTGCAGGGATAGATGACTCCTGACTGCTTCCAGAGGTGGACAATTGGACCTCCTTTCAGGAGCGCTGATAGGGACCATCAGAGAAGGAATCTCTGGATCCCTGGTTCTGCAGACCTTCTCTGCTGTGCAGGTGGCGCCTTCCAATAGAGTTCCCTCCTCTGTCCCTGGGGTTACTATCTCCATGTGAATCATGGAAAGGACCCTGGGACTTTCTGAACTGCATGTTTCAACCTGATCATTGATTCCTAGAGAAGGTTCTTTCAGGAGTCAAAAAATGTATGCCCACTGCAGGCAGGGTCTTACCATTTTGCTCACACCTGGACAGTGTGTCTTTAGGGCCAAATAAGGAACTTCCATCATTGATTAAGGAGGACTTAAAGGGCTCCGCAAAATGACACAGGTACATCCAAGCATGTCTCCTAATGTTAATGCCTAAACCCAGTGCCCTTCAGGTACCTTCAGCTACACGTGAAATGAGCCTCATGGACGAATTAGTAGTGAATTGTAAGTAGCCAACTGTGATGCAACGGAAGTCTGTGCCTCAGCAGTTATTGCTCCAGAGAGGGATTTGGAGAATTCTTTAAGCAAATCCCTCTGAAGCCTGGTGAAGTGCGTCAAATAGTTCAGTGATCTAAATGTGAAAGTCACTGAAGCCTAACATGCTTTCCAATCTGTCCATCCCCCTAGAGTCCCTGTTAGAGGGATGAACAGATAAACTGTGTTCTTTCTCTGTGGACGCCGCTACGACCATGACATCTACTGGTACTCCTTTACTCTAAAACTCTTTCCCCTTTGGTGGTGCCAGGATCCTATCTGATCTCTTGGAATCAGCTCAGCTGAACTGGGTTCTTTCCACACCTCCAAGAGGTCAACTCAATGAGCTTGTCGGGTGGAGTCAGTCAGGAAGTAGCTGGGCTAGACCCAAATGCCTCCAGAAATACTGAATCCTCTCGGGAGGGGTTATCGGTAGACCAACTACCTCTTTGCTTAAGGATCTCCAAAATGTTTCCAAAGGAGACATCAGGTGGTGATCTTCGGGTCACTTCCCTTTCATCGAAATCAGCATCTTCTGTGACTAACTCCTGAGGGGAGTCTAAGTGCCTCCTCCTGCACTTTCTCTTCCTAGGGACTTCTTTGGAGGGGTGCTCCAGAGAAGTATTGGAAGATATAAGGATATCCTGTTGGGTGGCCTGGAGACTTTGAGCTGGCTGTCCCTGTGGGATAGAGTGATGAGGCTCATGCAACAAAGACATTTGGGCAGCAGATGGCACATCCAAAGTGGGCAGAACTGTCTGAGTTCTAGAAGATAATACTCTCTCTACTACCCCAAAGGCAGAATGCCCCGTGGAGAAGGAAGCCGACAGACACTTGCAGACATGCTTTTGAACCATCAGCTCCCTCTGACCTGAAGGCAGCCGACCCAAGGCAGAAGTTGGAGCCAAGCTGTCAAATGCTAAAGCCCCAAAGGTCAGAGATGGCTCTGACAGCATCAGAGTCAAATCTAGCACCCCAGCTGAAAAAAGCTCTTCGGCTCTGAGAGTCATCCAACTCAGACACATTCAGAGCCTGTCCACTCAGAGAAGGTATCAGATCTGAGGATACAACCATCTTTGGATCCAATACAGATGGCCTCAGAAGGCACAGATCCAAGGGCTCTGAAACCACAGATCAGAGAAGGAACCAAGATGGGTGGAGTGACATTAATAATGATGTCCTGACCTGACAGAGTAGGAGCTAGAAGAACTCCCATCTATATCTCCTCCGAGAGAAATGTTCTCATCATTCTATCCACATCTGGCTCTGTAAAACTCCTGGAAGAATAAGCTAAAGAGAGAGATCTAGAGTGCTGGTGCTTCCTTAATAAGTTGGAAGGTAGCCAAGAGGGGACCAGGTCCAGACAGGATGCATAACAGATCCAAGGGAGCTGTTTTGTCTCTGAAAGTACCAGATCCAGTAAGGCAGATCTTGTATCCGAAACAGTCGGATCAGAGGATATGGTCTTTGGATCAGACCATTTTGAACTTTTCTGAGCCAGCTCCTTGTTCGGATCTGATGAAGTACTGGAATATCCAGACAGTTCAGGTAGTCATTTTCTTGACTCTTTTTGGCCTGCCTTGGAGGGTTGAGCTCTAGCCAGTGACTCTGAAAAAGTTGTAGGGAAAAGTCCCTTCAAAAGCAATGTATTCCTTCTCCCGACCAAAGCCTTTAGATTATAAGATTTATATATCTCACAAGTGAAGTTTCAAATGGGCAGGGCCCAAACAATAGATAAAGCAGTCGTGGGCATCAGACAAAGGGGTCTTATGCCCACACTCTTTACACTTTTTGAAACCCAAAGGTTTTTCAGCCACTACAGTAGTAAACAGTAAAGAAGAATGAGGCAGAAAAGTTTTTTTTTTTTTTTAATAGTAGGAAGGAAAAAAAAAACTACCAACAGTGGTAGAAAGGACTACCATAATGGTAGAAAAGACAGCTGGGGAAAAACTGCCAACAATGCTATCAAGATACACAGAAAAAAACAAAGGGAGGCTAGCTTATATAAAAATACGAAGTAAAAAATAGAAAGACACTAAACAAGTAGAAAGCTATAACATGAAAAAACTTTTATAACTCACTAAATGCTCAAGAGTTTACAGTGACCATGTCAAGGCAAGAAACAAGGTATGATGTATGGAGGACTACAGCATTATCGGTAAGGGAGACGCTCGAGAGTTTGCTATAGCCAAAAGCTGGTAAAAAAGCAGCAGAGTCAGATCCAAGGATGGGATCCAAACCCACATGATGGGGAATGAATGAAAATTAACAACAGATCTTCAGTTTCCCAGCAGATATCATAAAACACTTTAGAAAATCTCCATAACTGCTTAACAGCAGTACTAAGCAAGTATATACATTAAATAAAACAGGAAGAAATCAAAGGTATATAATAATGAAGAGGAAGGGAAGTTCCCAAAGGGATCGTATCTGAGTCTGTAAGCTGTAATCCACCAACGCATGCTGCTGAGGAGATTCAACTGTGTGATTCCTACAGCTGGCACTAAAAGACCGAACAACTGACTTCCTGTGACAGGGGTTAGGCTTCCCCTGAAGAAAGGAGCTCAGAAAATCCCCTGTCACTGGGAGTTCGAGGAGATAATTCTGAGCTTTGGAATGGTGCAAGAGTGGGTTTGTACAGGCACAGAATCCATATGCCACCAAAGCAGTGTGAATGATGAACATCAGGGTTTAATAAATAGAGAGAACAAAAGCAAGAAGTGGAACAGCAAATGCAGCTCCTTTCAAAAAAGGTAGTTGAACTTAAAAACTCATTGTGGTGATAAAATGATCATGTGCTCACCCTTCCTGAATCCATCCCTAATGCTGATCTGCTTGACTGCACTACTAACATAGTGAGAAAAAAAATGCACCTACCTGCATACTTCAGCTATTAAGAGAATACTATATGCTGCAATAAGGAAGGTTGAATCTAAAAGTGAGAAGCATGTGTTAATAGCCGTTGTGATTTACTGCACAAACTGCTGAAGAGATCACAGAAAAGTACAGTTGTGTACACTTACCATAAATGTAGATGTTCGAGTGTATTCACTGTTGCAGTCATTACATTTGGGGTAACCTGCTGGCAGGTTGCCCTCAGTCAGCCTGATTAACAAAGTCTTGGGTCCTGCATCGGTTGCTGTCCCTTCTTCCATGACGTCAGGTCATCAGGGGTATAAAACATGCAGCCGATGCCATTACATCAGTTTGTCTTGCCCCAGATGTCAGGTGCCCCCCTAATAGGGAGCAAATAAACACAAAGACACAAAGGTATACCTCCAACCAAAAGCAAATACACCAAAAAGGATTTTAAGCATAGTAAAGGAAAGGAGAGGTATAGTCATAGTCAGAAAAAAACTAGGGGGCTGGAGGGAGGGTAACCAGGACTTCAACAGTGAATACACTCGAACATCTACATTTATGGTAAGTGTACACAACTGTACTATGTTCTTCGTGTTTCACTGTTGCAGTCATTACATTTGGGTAAATTCCCAAAGCTATGGTTGGGAGGAAGAGTTTATACAGCATTAGGGCCAGTTATAAGGCCCTGCAAGACAGCAGTGGCAAAGCCAGCTCTGGATTTAGAGAAAATTGGTAAATGATAGTGCTTGGTGAAAGTATGTACAGAACTCCAGGTAGCAGCTTCTAGGATATCCCTGGTAAGAACATCTCTGAGAAAGGCTGCAGAAGTAGATGCAGCCCTGGTGGAGTGAGATCTGATCCTCTGGGGGATAGGTTTTCCATTGTGCTTATAGAAGAAATTAATGCAATGGCTTATCCATTTAGAAATGGTTTGCTTTGAAACAGCCTTCACCTCTGCCTCTACAGCAAATGCTACCAGCAATTGTTCAGAATTTCTTCGAGATTTAGTCCTGCCCAAGTAGAATCTTAGTTGTCTGTGCACATCCAAGGAATGCAGAATCCATTCCCCTTTATTCTATGGATTGGGGAAGAAGGTTGGCCAATGAATGGACTGATTAAGAGCCACACTGGAAATCACCTTGGGCATGAAGGATGGATTGGTCCTGAGAGATACCCTGTCTGCATGAAAGATGATGAAAGGCTCCACTGCCATAAGGGCCTGTAATTCAGAGATCCTTCTAGCTGAAGTGATTGCTAAAACGAAGGCTGTTTTCCAAGAAAGAAATTTTAAGTCTGCAGTAGCAGCTGGCTCAAAAGGAGGTAGAGTGAGTTTCTCCAAAACAAAGTTAAGGTCCCAGGTGGTGGGAGTTCTCCTGGGTGGTCTCGAGTTTTTTGCCCCTCTGAGATACTGCTTGAGCAGAGGATGAGAGAAGAAGGGTGGTACTGCGTTATAGTGAGCTGAAATAGCTGAGGCGTGGATTTTAATGGAGGAAAAAGACAGGCCGTTGTGAAGCACCTCAGTTAAGTATTGCAAAATCTGAGGTAAACTGGGCGCTGCTGTGCTCATTCCTAAAGACTGGTTCCAGGCACATAATCTTTTCCATTTGTCAGCATAAGATTTTCTAGTACTTGGTCTCCTCGCCTCCAAGATGACATCCATCACAGGTTTGCTGAGGGATGATGAGGGTGAATTTAAGTGATTAGCCAAGCTGCAATATTCAATGTTGGAAGCTGAGGATGCAGAATTTGGTCCTCCTGCTGAGACAGCAGGGAAGGGGTCTGAGGCAGGTGCCATGGAGATATTTGCGGCACACTGCGCAGGAGGGGGTATCAGTGTTGGCGCGGCCATTCTGGAGCAATCAAAATAATCCTTAGTTTGTTCTGTTTGACTTTTAGTAGAACTTTGGAGAGCAGAGGCAGAGGAGGAAAGGCATAGACTGATAGGTTTTTCCAGCTGAAGGACAGAGCATCCACTTTCCATGCTTGTTTGTGGGGAGTCCTTGCGCAAAACTTGTCCAACTGGTAGTTCTGGGGGGAGGCAAATAGATCTATGTCTGGGCTCCCCCATTCACTTGTCAACATGTTGAAAATCTGTGGTTCCAGTTTCCATTCGTGTGGGTCCATGAGTTTTCTGCTTAGTCCTTCTGCCAGTGTGTTCAATTTTCCTGGCAGGAATTGAGCTTGTAGGTGCACTGTAGGTGCACTTGGTAGCTCAAGGCTGTGTTCCACAATGCCATGGCTAATCTGCAGATGGGGTAGGAATGTGTACCCCCCTGCTTGTTTATGTACCACATAACCATGGTGTTGTCCGTCTTTACCAGTAGTTCTCCTGGAAGAATGTAGTCCTTGAAGGATGTCAGAGCATTCTGCACAGCTAATATATTTTTTTTTTGATCGATATGTAGGTGCATTTGATTGGGGTTCCATTTGCCCTGAATGCTCTTCCCTGCCAAGTTGATGCATTTTGGGTGGCAGGGGGTAGTGTGAATGGTAGTCCCTTGTTTTGGTGGCAGGCTTCTGCCCACCATAGGAACTCTAGGCGTAGGCACGGTATAATAGGAATCATTGTTTCCAGGCTGTGACAATATTGACTCCATAGACTTTTTAGATACCACTATAGTTTCCTCATATGCAGTCTTGCATATGGAATTAAAAGAATGCAGGAAACCATGAACCTCAAGGCTTGTAGTATTTGTCTTGCAAATAGCAGGGTTTTTGTGGCCACTTGTTTGAAGTAAGTTACCAAATGAATTTGTCTCTGGCGTGAGGAAAGCCATCTGGGCAGTTGTATTCAAACTTGCACCCAGGAATGTAATCTGTTGACTGGGTACCAGTTGTGATTTCTTTTCATTTATGGTGTACCCCAGATAAGTTAGAACCCTTTTTACAAACATCAGATGATTTAGAAGTATGAAGCAACAAAAGTAAGAGCACTGACAGTACCACAGCTGGGAAATTTATTACAAAAATAAAGAAAAAAATCAAAACATAGTTACAAAGAATAAATCCTTACAAAACAGTGGTAAGCGCTTTCAGGGATCTACCCCTTCATCAGACAACAGTTAAAAATCCCATAATTCATTAAATACTGGAGGTTAGTCACATGATGTTTCAAAATTTCAGTTGTACCCAATAAGGACATAACAATTAGTGCATCAGTACATATTAGCACAGTTATGCAATTAAAAAGACCATACACTAAAGAAATTATAGCTAAGATAAATAAGAAATGTGTATAACCTTGTATGGTGTATAACTATATATAATAAAAACCTGATAATCCTAGCGACAACACTATATATATATATATATATATATATATATATATATCAATAGATACATAATTGATTTAGAAGTATGCCCTAGTTTTCTGCCTGAATTAGACAATCATCCAGGTATAGGTATATTTGAATATTTCTTTGCCTGCAAAATGCAATAACTGGAGCCAGGCACTTTGTGAATACCCTGTGCGCAATAGACAAACCAAAGGGCAGTGCACAGAACTGATAATGCAAGTAGCCTGCTTTGAAGCGTAGGTATCTTCTGCAAGATTCCCTGATTGGGATGTGCAGGTATACTTCTTTTAAATCTACAGTTGCCAACCAGGCGGCTTTGCCTAGCATAAGAAGTAACTGGTGAAGAGTCAGCATCTTGAATTTTGGAATCTCCAGAAAGTTGTTTAGAGTAGACAGGTCCAGGATTGGACGTCATGATTTGTCTTTTCTGGGTACCAGAAAAAGCCTGAAATAGAAACCTTGTCCCTTTTCCTCTTCTGGTACCAGTTGAATAGCCCCCATGCTTAAGAGGGAAAGTACTTGTTTTTGAGCCTCTGCCCACTGATTTGGGGGCAGGTCTGGCCACCCGTTTGGTGTTGGCAATGTGTGGAAATGAAATCTGTATCCCTGGGACACTATATTTAAAACCCATTTGTCCTGGGTTATGAGTTCCCAGTTCTTTGCATGAAGAGCAATCTTTCACCCCAAAGGGGCGGTTAAAAGATAAGTGCTTGGTAACTTTAAAAGGAAGTCATTGAGACTGTTTACTATAGTGGGGTGTCTTGTTATTTCCAGATTTGGAAATGGAGGCCCCCCCACTGCTTAGTTCTGAGAGTCCCCTGGGACTGAAACCTGGGGGTTTTGCTGTGTTTGGATTTGGCTTGAGTGGATCTGGAAGGGGATGGAAAGGACCAATTCTTAGTAAGCCAGTGTCTACTAAATCTTGGAGGTTGCACTTGGAAAAAATCTTTAACAGTTTGCATAGATTTAGCTTCATCTTCCATCTATTTTAGAACTTCTTCAGCCTTATTGACAAACAGGCAGTCCTGATTTAAAGGAGCATCCAACAATTTAGCTTTAACATGATCAGGCAAAGATTGCTCCATAAGCCAAGCATGCCTTCTAAGCACAGACCCAGTAACAGCAGCCCTGCAGGAGGCCTCTAAAGAATCAAAACCACATTGCAAAGTATGTTTTCCAACTTGTTCAGCAGAATGCATTAAATCCTGTAAATCTTTATTTTCCACACAGTCAGGAATCAACATCATTTTCTGTTTAAGCAGTCCAATAATATGCTGTTGATATTTTAACATATGAAACTGGCAGTTTAAAGCTCTGATTGCCAAGGCTGCAGAAGTATAAACCTTTTTATCCCATCTATCCAGCACCCTGGAGTCTCTATCAGAAGGGGTAGGATTTTTAGCAGTAGAAGCCTTAATGCCCTTGGGTCCCTGAGAAATGGTTTCTGGATCTGCAACAGGATTTTTGAAAAGGAACTTGTGGGACTCAGGAACCCTGTAGAACCTGTCAGGTTTACTATGAGCCGGAGGCAGGGAATCAGGGGCCAAACTGGATTCCAAGAACACATTATCAACAATGTCAAGTACAGGAGGTATAGCCAAAGGCCTATGCTGAGGTAGAAGAAGGAAATCCCTAAGCCTCTTTTTTGAATCAGAAAATTCCTGGCTTTCCCAGTGGAAATGCTCCCTTAAAGTATGTAAAGTTTCCCCAAAAGAAAAACCGTCAGGAGGGGAAGCAGAGGGAATGGAATCCTCTGAATCAGAATCCTCATAAGTAGGTATGGACAAATCCATGTCATTAGAAGAGTCAGAAGAAACAGAATCCTAATCAGAAGAATCATAAGCAAGCTCAGCCCTAGGCCTCTTAGAGGGGGTGGGTTGACTACCCCTGATTAGAGTTATTAAACCTTCAGACATTTTTATCATTTGTTTTTTAGGCATAGGGGCCTGAGCATGTGGCCTGGGCGTCAATTTTTTAGACATGGACCGATTTTTAGGTCTTAGTAATGAAGGAGGTGTTGTTTTAATATGCAAGCCTGTAGGCCTGAATACACCCTCAGAAGCTGGTGCCTGCACAGCGGCTCCAGACCCATCCAAGGTAGAATCATCCGCAGGTTCCATAGTTGAAGTATCTCGCGGCATACCAGACTCCGAATGGGTCTCAGTAAAGGCCTGCGAATCAGAAGTAGCAGGTATCAGGGGCTGTGAAAGCACCTCACTGAGCACCGGCAAACTGGTGACTGGCTTAGAAGAAGTGTCATTGGCAGTTTTGGACCTTGACGGCCTGTCTCTGTCTTTATCTTTGCATTTTTTCGAAATCCCAGTAGTCGGATGGCTAATCGATAATATTTCTGGATAATTAAACTGAGAACTGAAATAATGAGAGGCAAAAATATAATGACGACAGATAGTGTGCTGATTAAATAAAGCACAAAACAGACGTCGTGGTCAGGGCCTAGACAAGGAATACAGTACGAATTAAAATCTTTATGAGGTAGTTGCTTTCCACAAATAATGCAATTATTAACTTTTACTGACATCAGTAAGGAGCAAGAAAAGTTTCCCCAACAGGGTACTTAGCTTTAAGTTGAAGACTTCGGAGCTGAAACTCGAAAAAGAAAAATTCAGGAGTCGGCTCTCCGGCACTTGCGAACTGCTTCTGCTTCAGGCACTGCACGGCAAGAAAGACTGATGTAATGGCATTGGCTGCATGTTTTATACCCCTGACGACCTGACATCATGGAAGAAGGGATAGCAACCGACGCTGGACCCAAGACTTTGTTAATCAGGCCGACTGAGGGAAACCTGACAGCAGATTACCCCAAATGTAATGACTGCAAAAGTGAAACACGAAGAACATCAGCAAATAGAGGGGTGTAAAACCCACTGTTAAATTCTTGGATGTTCACTTTTCCACCCTTTACCACATGAGGACAGAAGCAAAATTTAACAACAGTTTATTTCTAAAGGAGTACCAGCCACAGTGATTTATCTGCCCACTCAAGCATTTACAATGTGGAATAAGGTGATTTACTTTAGCAGTATTTATGAAACCTGATAATTTCTCAGAAATAACTTTGACAGAACTGAGAGAAGAGCTGTCAAACACCAGTCAGAAATACATAACAGATAATAACATATACAAAGATAAAATGGAAAGTCTGCAAGGGAAGGAGGAGGAGGAGACTCACCATGACTACAGTCCAACAAAAAGAGTTACATCTGAAGTGGTAGAGAGGCACAAATTACAGGATTTTCAAGTGCAATCTGAATATCTGGCTCAAAATGACTGAGTTAAGGAAGGAGCCTGCCTGAAGCAAGTATTACTCACCAAAGAAAAGCAGTATACCTACCACAGTGATACACCAGCATTCAGAGGAAATGAAAAGAAGTTTTCCAATGTGGCAGTGAATTATCTGACAGAAGGGCAAACACCAGGAGATCTGCACACAGATGGTGAGCAGGCAAACAAATACACTCAGCCTCAAAGAGCAAATACTGCTGATCCTCCAGTGGTTTTAGGTGGTTGGATCATGGAACTAGTTCAACACAGTCATCCAATTCTAGTAGTTCCAGCATACAATAAAGAAAACAGTGAGTTGATACTACCAGTTGCTATCAAGAGTGGCTGTGCATACAAGAACATACAAACAGATGGAAATGGACAAGGACTGATTATAATATTACCAAAAATTACTGATTTCTTTTTTTCTTTTCTTTGTTGTCTTACAAGTTTCATAGATTAGCTCAAGATCCAAATCTTACAGCTAGCTATAGGTTCATAGGTGTGTACTAGGCTAATGGCCCTGGAGCCTGTATAAGCCTAGCACAAGAAGATTCCCCAGCATCCTGCCGCCCAAAGTTAGTTCCCAGTGCCCCTGTCAAGCAATGCCACTGAAGTGATTCCTGGGGCGAACTTCCTACTGCTCACCCACTCAAAGATTTCTCTTAAAGAGGGCCAGTGAAGTGCTCTGCTTGATGTGAATGAGAAGTTTGTTCCAGAGTATGGAAAGTCTCTGGGTTAGGAACCTGTCCCTCCAGCATGTTCTGTTTATTGTGGTAATGAGGTTAAGGTCCCTGGAGCATGTAGCATGGAGGGACTGGGATTTCTTTAAGTGAAGCATATCTAGCAGCTCTGGGTCAGACATGGCTTTGTAGGTCAAGCAGAGATCGCCGCTAAGTAGGTGATAAGAGACAGAGTACAGCTGGAGTTTTTTTAGTCAGTCCGTATAGGGCATGTGTCTAAGGTCTAGGATCCTCTTATTGAGGTATTTTTGTGACATTTCCAGTTATTGTAGGTGTCTAGTGAGGTACATACTAAATGGGGCATTGTATTCTATAACAGGTCTAATGAGTAGAAAGGGGTTATGACCTCTTTCTTCCTGGATGAGAAACCTTTTGTAATGAGATGTGCCACATAGAAGGACTACAGTGGCAATGCGGTTATCAAAGGAGAGGTTGCTGTCAACCTGTGTCCCCACCAACTGAGCTCAAAAATGTAATGCATTACTTAATGCTGGGTGGGACAGCACTGGAGAGTATATATTGCCCTAATGAAGTTTCCATAAACACTAACAATGGGGACTTTCAAATCTCCAAAAACACCACTCCACAAACCAACTCACCAAAGAAAGAAGAAAAAAAAAACACACTGAACAATTGGAGAAACAGTCACCATCCACTTTTACTGTGTTCCTAGTACTTCGGCATCAAGCCTTCCAGGGAATAATCATGCACAAGAATGGTGCACTTTATATACATTTCACTATATTCATTATTCAATTCAATTATACAATGATTGATCAACTAATCCGTGAGTCAAGAAAATTAAAATCTAAAGTGCATTCTGAGCAGTGAAGTGCTTTAGAAACATTTGAAGTGCATCAAAACATATAAAGTGCAACCCCTTACATTCCTATTGTATTTAACATTATGGTTTAAAGAAGTTAATACAAAAGCACTTATGCATCTCTAGATTAACAAATACTAAAACATTTTGCCCTACAATGGTTGATCAATTAATCAATGAGTCAAGAACATTTAAACCTAAAGTGCACCCTGAGCAAATAAAATGCTTCAAAACATTTAAAGTGTGTCAAAAAATGTTTAAAATGCAAGTTCATACAAAAGCACTTGTACATCTCTAGATTAACAAATACTAAAACATTTTGCCTTACAATAGTTGATCAATTATTCAGTGAGTCAAGAAAATTTAAATCTAAAGTGCATCCTGAGCAAAGTGCTTCAGAAACATTTAAAGTGCATCAAAAACTTTTAAAATGCAACCCCTTACATTCATATTACATTTAACTTAACAATTTAAGAAGTCCATACCAATGCACCTATACATTTTTAGATTAACAAATGCTTAAATATTTAAATATTTTAACCTATACATATAAATCATTCATCCTATGTCTATGCATTTATAAAATAATGCATACTGAAACATTTCATCCTATACATGTAAATCTAACTCCATATTAAGCCCATGGGGCCACAAAGTTCCAAAATTAATAATATATCTACTTTCCATCCTTAACAAAATGCACCCATATTCCATGCCTTGTACTGCATAAGGTTTGTATAAAATAGGAAAAAATAAACTGCTAGTGTTACCATTGTGAACAGCATGGAAATGCTGGGCCACAGGATTATTAAGCCTAACATGCCTCACATCCCCCAAATGCCCCATAATTCTTTTCACCATTCTTCTGGTTTGGCCTATATACCCTTTACAGGTAGACAATCACATCCAATGGCATAAACAACCCCACTGGTACTGCAACTGTAAGATCCCAGGGCAATGAACTTCTTTCCATTAATCAAAGTACCTGAAATGTTCTTGACTTTGTCACACACCTTGCACCTTCCACATCTAAAGGTGCCTACTGTGTTAGAACCAGTTTCCATCCTACTTGCCCTACTGTTCAATAATTCCTTCAGGTTGTGAAATCTACTATGAGAAAAAACAACCCTGCCCTTGAAAATGTTGCCCACTTCCTCATCCTGCTGTATAATAGGCCAAAACCTGTGCACTAACTGCTTCAATGTAGCTGAAAAAGGGGAAAATTTGTTAACAAAAAATATATTATCCTTGCCCACTTTATGATAATCTCCACGCCCATGACATATTGCATGACTCCATACTCTCCGACCAGCAATTTGCTTTCTCACTTTTTCCTCAGCCCTATTAACACCTGGCTAAAATACCCTCTCTTCGTCAACTTGCATCTAACAATGTTAAATTCCCCACCCAATGTGGTTCTGTCATGAACATTGGCACAAACGCGCTTGAATTCTCCATAAGGGAGAGAATCAAGTAAATGTTCTGGATGCATGCTGTCTGCACTCAAAAAATTATTAGCCGCCGTTTCCTTATAAAATGGTTTAAAAGACACTAGCTTGTCTTTATCCACAAAGAACTCCAAATCTAGAAACTGTGTCTTATGTCTATGAGTTTGATTGAATACTATGAGGCCATACTGATTCTGATTTAGTTCCAACATGAACTGTTCAAAAAGACTAATCTCCCCTCTACATATAAAAAACAAATCATCAATATAGCGTTTGAAAACTATAACATTTTCCAAAAAAATATGTATTCCTATAACCACAGCTCTCCTCAAAACAAAAACATAAAAATTACGGCATAAGATGGGGCAAAAGATGCCCCCATAGCAGTTCCTGTTCTCTGTAGAAAAAAAATGTCTTCAAAACTAAATACATTGTGTGTCAGTGCAAACTTCAACAGCTGTAAAATATAACTTGTTCTGGGACCTTCTCCCAATAGTCTGGCTACTGCTTCCCGACTTCACCGATGAGAAATATTGGTGTACAAGGACTTAACATCAACAGTTGCCCAGAAAAAATCCTCTTGCCACTCAGTACCTCCCAAAGTGTCTGTGAGCTCTTAACCATTTCTAATGTATGAAGGGACTTGCTTCAAAAGCTCTTTCAACTGTGCATCCAGAAAAATGCCAATATTTTGGAGAAATCCCCCCACCCCTGACACTATGGGTCTCCCAGGGAGATTTGTTAAGTCCTTGTGTACCTTGGGAATGGCATAAAACTTAGCCATTCTAGGATATTTTACATGTAACATTTTGACATCAGTGGTGGAAAAAAATCCCAGTCTCTCTCCCTTTTCAAGTAATTCCAGCAACAAGTCATTATATGCATCCAGAACATTTAACTGCACCTGTTCATAAACACCAACTTCCTGCAACAATTCCTTCACCATATTGTTGTATTTCACGCTAGACATTATTACCCAATTACCCCCCTTATCTGCCTGTGCAAAAACATAATCTTTATTCAAGCTTCTTAACTGCCTTAATGCATTCTGTTCATGCTTTTTCAAGTTATGGGGCTTATAACTGTCATAAAACTTCTTATAGTCAACTTGCAACTGTTTGTATAACACCTTCTCAAAATTTATTATGGCTGAGACAGTTCTAGGCGGATAAAAAGTGCTAACATAAGGAACCTTAGGAATACTAAATTTTACATAGCCAGTGTAATATAAAAAAAATCCCCAAAACTTTCCCTATTACTTTCAAGGTCTGGTTCATAAGCAAAAATATCCACTAACTCATTTTCATGCAGTCACAAATCTAGCAATGGTTCCTCATCCTCATCAATGCTGCACATTACATTACCATTTGCATTTTCTGAATTTGTTTAGAAAAAATGCCTTTAAATGTAGTTTACGACAAAAAGCACATATTTCTAACATTATGTCTGCCAAGGCTGGAAAATATGTTGGCATAAATTTCATTCCTTTCAAAAGTAAACTATACATGTTATAATCTAACTGCAAATCTGATAGATTAATAATATTTTTATTTATTTATTTATTTTACATTTGTTGACCGGGCTAGTCTACCTGGATATATTTCCATTTTCAGTAGAGGCCCGGGGAGAAAAGCTCCACACAATATACAGAAAAAAAAACATACAACACATGAAAGTCAATACAACAAAAACAGCAGCATCAATGTAAAGACAATAAAGAAAGTTAGCAGGCAGAAAAAAATTTACAAATAGGAACTAACACCATTACCTATAAACGAACTAAATAAAGGGCAACAAAATCAGGGAAAGGTGAGTTTGGAAGTAAAAAGAAGATATTTTTGAAAAGAAGGGAAGGAAAGAAATAACACAAATATATAGTAGGGAGGAGAAATTGGAGCAAAGTAAGAAGAAGAGAGTAAAGTAAAAAGAAAAGACAAGAAAGGATTAAACAAACTTTCAGCAAAGAGGAAAAGAGATAAGTTAGAAATTGAGATAGTTATTCATGGAAGAGGGAGAGAGATGTGGGGGAAGGAAAGAGACAGAGAAGGGATAGAATTATTTAGTCAGGATTAGTGCAGGAACAGAGCCAGTGACTTTTCAAGTATTCTTTTATTCTTTGTTTGAAGAGAGGCAGTGATGAGATTAGTCTTATGTCACTGGGTAGTAGATTCCAGTTCCTTCCTACTGTACTAGAAAAAAGTGAGTCACCAGCTGAGTTATTGGACTTTGTTAATCTAGCCATACGTTTCCTAGAAGAACGAAGGGAGTTGAGATTATTGTATGGGATTAAAAGTTTTGAGAGTATAGGGGTGTTGGAAATAATACTTAACATTTCACTTTGACTCACTGAATGTGAACTATTTACATTATTCAAGACGTACCTGTCATTATGGCCCTCATTACATGTGACAACATCATTAGTAATGTTAAGTCCAAAATGTCAAATTCTCTGACTTTCTTCATTTCTTCCTGTTCTGCCACCTCCGGTTGCGCTTGCTTTTCAATTGCTGTGGGCTCACTCTCTGACCACTGCTCTGCTCACCCTGCTGGACACCTCCTTCACTTAATTCCTCAAATGAAACAGTTTTCCTACTGTTGATGCTGCTGCTTGCTTCTGTGGATGAAAAGGAT